>NC_134485.1:23392161-23519661 GCF_040206685.1 Ascaphus truei
GAGGCCACCACAACATTGTGCACCACGCTCTATCTTCTGTTTTTGATCCAAATAAATGTGCTACTACGTACTAAAGTTAGAGTATTTGTTCCGCTGTGTCTGGTATCCTGTTCAATCTCTCGTGTTAATTAAGGTAGGGAGGCAGGTCGTTTTCAGGCGTCATGGCTATACCATGCCCTTTTTCCTCATCAAGTTAGTGTATAATTAAGTAGTTTGTGTTTTTTTCTTAAAGTAGGTCCTGCATCGTTAATATGTGATACAGAAGAATGCTATATAAAAATCCACTGCCCCATTACTTGGCTTTGTTCAGAAGCTCCTCCACTCTAGCTTTACCTTTAAAGACTAACACAACAATCCCAGATTATTAGTTTTGCAGAATTAATGGGGGTTTACACTATACGTATACAAAAGAGCCTATTTGAAATGACATTATGGGTGGAAGGCGAGGAAGGATTTGGATAGAAATTATGCCTTTGCCTTCGAGTTAAGATTATTTCACCTGTACAATTAATTTATTAAAACTGTGAACAGAAGATTTAGGCTCAGCAGGTATAATCATGTATACTTTAATCAAACAGTCCTATTACGTCTCCATGATTAATTAATGTTATAACCATTGCTCTGTATCATACCGTTGAAAAGTAATTATTAAAATTCCAGCAATGTCATTTTTCATTTTGGAGAAATCTTACATGCACGAAGTATATTATTTGATACTAAAGCAGCATATAGTGTAATACTGTATGCTCATATCCAGTGAAATAGACGTTGTCTAAACTTGCTAAAAGAATGCTTAAGGAGTGCAAGTGGTGTCTAAGAATAGACTGTAAAGGTCACACAGCAGAGCTTCTCTCCGCACCGGTGGGGAATACCTTATATATAGAATAATCATTGAGAGAGAAATCCACCTCTCCCACTCCAAAGCATGTTGAATGAAATATTGAAGAACAACAATCAAACAACTATATCATTAAAAAATACAGATTCAGTGTAGCTCTTTCATGCTAACAATTATGTTTAAAAAAAATACCATTAAAAGCATGCAGATGAATGGGGGAAGTTATTTTTTTTAAGGCTACAGAAACACCAGCCAGTTAGATATTCAGATCTGAAATCAGGAGTATTATTTTTCAGTATATGTTCCTGGATTCTTTAAATCACAATAGAGATCCAACACCTGGAAAGATTAAAGACATGTGATTTAGCCTACATGCCATAACCCAGATACACACTTCTGTTATTTCTCTCTGAAGTTAGCCAGTGTTTCCTTTCTTTGTGATTGTCCCTTGCAAATACATAGGACTCTCAGGAACTAGGGGGTTTATTTATTAAAGTCCCCAGGCTGCAACACTGGAGCACAACCAGTGCAAAAAATGTATATATTATCTAGTAAAAAAGCAGAGAGGCAGTGCTGATAAAGATCTGGAGAATAGGGTTGATGAGAATAGAAGCAGAAAGAGAAAGGGAAATGCTTAGTGCCAGATTATGGTCATAAAATATGTGTGTTGAATACTTGACACACAAAACACAAAAAATGCCTGCTCAGCCTGCCGAGTAATGGAAACATAGGGATGGATTCATTATGTCACTGATGCAGAACCCAACGCTGCATCTGATACAAACTTTGGTCCGATACTCTGGTGACTAACTAACTACTTCTGGTGCTTCCCGACAGTGTCCTCCACGTGCTGCCAGGGATCTCTCTGGTGTATCTTTTGCAGTGATCACTTTGGACCTCACGATAAGCTAAGTCAGCCAGTGTTGATACTTATGTAGCCATGTGTAAAATTGGTGTACATATCTCTTTCTCATGCTGGCAGTAAACCTGGTAAGTATGCAGGGTTGCCAGTAATGATCATGGAGGTTTGCCCTAGAACCCTGGTGAGGTGTCATATGTCCCAAAGGAAGTGACAACATGCTTGGTGTCCACCCTTAGTGACATCAGAGATGTGCCTGTTCCTGAGGTGATATAAGACACAGCACTGCCTAAAGTTAGTTCAGTTCCTGTTGTTGTGCTGCCTCTGATCAGTAAGAGGCACGTGAAGGTCTGCAACAGTGTTGCAGTAGTGTCATGCTAGCTGTGAGTCTGTGCAGCTAGAAGCAGACAGAGAAGCTGTTGAATCTCCCTAAGGGGAGAGGTGGAAAGCAACTCCATTAGGAGAAGGAGGACCCTTCCAGATGGAGTGCAGCAAAGGAATGAGCGGCTAAGCTGATAGCTGTGAGGGGCAGCTGGCCCATACCACCATGCCAATAAAGATGACCTTGAATAAAGACACTTCACTGTGTGAGTCTGGAATTACTCAGCAGGGGAAGGCATCACCAAGAAGGAGTTTCTCATCAGAACAATCCCCATGCGGACGCAGGGATCCTGATGAGGTGGAGGCGCTGCACTGGATATAGGTAGGACTCGCACACACTACCTTAGCTGCCTGTCTGGGTTGGCAATCCCCACACAACATCATGCGGGAGACTCAGGAGTCCTGTTGCCAACAGGTGCACCACCAGACACTACACTGTAATGGGGACTGATTAGACCACAGGGGCCAATGTGAGATTGGGTGGGTCAGGCTAGGCCAAAAAATCCATTACACTTACTTGATTACACCCTTGGAATCTGCTGGTGTGGGGAGGCCATACAGTAAAAAGGACATTTCAATGGGAACTCTCTGCCAGTACATATACTGTAGCTGCATTAAAATTTGCCATTGTTAAGAAATGGAATAGTGGCTGCACATTTTAGAATGACCACTGTATTCACTAAGAATTGTAGGTATGTATATCTTTATTTCTATAGTGCCATTTATATACATAGCGCTTCACAGCAGTAATACACGTGACATACTAATATAACACATAATGGGAATAAGCACTTCAGACATAAAAGTAACATTAGGAAAAGGAGATATTTATTCATAAATGGGTAGCAATATTCATCTAATTTGTATACACGACAATGCGTTAACTCATTGTTAATTAGTGCTAGTGGTGTAATTGTGGAGAGGCGGGAGATATCACACTTTTCTACAAAAGGGTTATGGTCCAAAATGTATTTTGGAATTATTGACAAAATTATTTAACCCCTTTTATGCCTGCTTGTCACGGTAGCTTGTGACAGGCTGTAATTTACACCAAAACTATATATAAATATATATATACCTGGGTTTGAACTGGGACGAGACTTAGATATAACAAATTGTATTTATTCCGTAGGATAGGTGAACACAGCAGATATGTACAAATAACAGGCATATAATAATGCATATAATAATGGCATATAATAATGTATATGTACAAATAACAAATATGTACAAATATAGACACTTACGTAAAATGGAAATGATGAAGCAGTCACATCTGGACTGGCAGTTCATACAGCACTCTTCATAGTCATCAAGACACCAAAAGCATGAAAAGACCTCTGGCAGGAAGACAGTGCATAGCGTTTCTCTCAGCAAACAAGATGGTATAGAACAGACTGAATACTTGAAGTACTTGCAAAACATGAACAACAAAGGAATATAGGGAACAGCAGTTTATATATCTTTTGTCCCTCTATTCTTAACCTTAAGCACAGGGGATTGGTTTTCAATTACCTCCAGCCACTCACTAAGGTGGGAAAGCATTCTGACCCATGCCCCCCTGATAGTTGGCACATGCGCAGTAGAACTCTGGGGTCTCATTTCTGAAGCCCCACATTTGCATCAGGAATGCCAGCCAGTCTATCATTTGGAGTTCTGGCAGGAAAACCTTTGTTGAAAGGTGTGAAGTGGGACACTTAAAGACTGCTCTGGCTTGAGCCTCCTCCGCCCTTAGGTAAACAGGGAGGGTGACAAGACCCTTTGAACAACACTTAAATCCTAGACATTAGGGTGCCTCTTGGGCCATCTGCTAAAAGGAATTTCCCCTAAGTCTTTGTCCCTACCTTGGGACACAGTATCAAACATAAAACATAAACGTATTAAAATATCCGGTTCCATTGGGTCTAGCAGAACCAAACTTCCCAGTTCTAAGGACCGGAACTGGGGCACCATATGATCCAAAAAGCGACTTGCTACGACCTATGGAGCCGGAGTTACACAAATGCACATTAAATCATTTTTCATTTTAATACAAAAATCTCCGCTAAAAGAAATCTCAGCTTTTCACTAAATCCCCATTGAAAACAACGGGCTCCGCCGCCATGGGTTTCAATGGAGCAACTCCGCCCTTGTAGTCAATGGAGTTTCCTACCATAGACTTTCAATGGGGAACCGCCGCCATTGAAGTCTATGAGAAAATCCACAAATCTTTACAGTCGTCCATACTCCGTCTGGTTGGTCTGAGGGGGCTGGAAATGGGCATGCATTAAAGCCGGAACCTTGGCTACATGTCACCCAAATCCCATCCCTCTGGGCATTCCAGAACCGGAGATATGGACTTACACATTTCAACATTTTACACTTAGTCATTTTTTCACCATGCGGCTTTTCCCCCATTAGAATCAATGGGAAAAAGTCCCGAACTTTCAAGGGGGTCCATACTCCGTCGGGTTCGTCCAAGAGAGTCAAGGATGGTTCTGTAGTGATGCCGGAGCAGTGACTACAGATACCCCAAACCTGGATCCTCTGGTCCCTCCGGAATCGGAGATATGGATTCCTAAATTACAGCATTTCACACTTAGTCATTTTTCGGAGCTGTTTCTGCCGCCGCCATTGAAGCCTATGGCGCGAACCGCTCTTCTCGGTTCGACCCTTATCGGGGGTCCAGGATTCGGGGACCCAGTTGTGGTCGAGTGGGGGGAAGCCTAGGAACTAGGGGCAAAAAGAATTTTATTTCTAGGGCCCCCAGAACTGTTTATTCCCACGCCAATTAACGTTGAACTTGACTCTAGTGATTTTAACTCTTTTAAAGGACATTGTATCCGCTTTGCGGTTTGCGGTCTGGACGGCAGCCAACTTGTTCTTCGAAAGTTACCTCGGGGAACCTCCATTGAAGTCGATGAGCCCATTGACTTTCAATGGGAAGCCGCCGCTCTCCCTCTCGGACGCCACCTGCTGGTCTTTACAGGAAACAGGACTAAAACAACAAGATTCTCCATTAGAAGGCATGGAGCCCTAATGGCGGCCAATGGGGACCTGCAAAATGGTGCCTGAAAAGGCGGGAAAACTTCACAAAGAGCTATAATCATTAAAGGACTATTAACCCTTGTGCTCCCGGATGGATTCTAGTGTGTGTGTGATGCAGACACTGATTAACAATAAACCAGGGGGGAACAGGGAATATACATTTTCAGGTTATGACAAGGGTTAAATCACACGTCTGGGCCCCAGCCCAGTAAACCCCTTGTCTCCCTGGTGAGGTTAGAAAGTGGCCAATTGGGGTGTAACCCCTTTAATCCCGGGCCAAATCCTCTCCATCGTCACACCTCCCCTGCTCAATGGGGCCTGGTGCCCCAGTCGCCTCCCCCAGGCCCTGGGGTACCACTGGCGCCCTTGACGCACTCAATAAGTCCTGAGGGATTGGCCTGGCAACATTGTCCTCCGGCATTGTCCAGTACATTGTCCTGGCCACAGTGGATTGTAAAGTCCAGATCTTGGGGAGCAGGGCTCCACCTTGGCTGCCGGGCATTCTCCTTTGCCTCCCTCTGCCCCCCACCCAGTGCCTTGGGAACCAAGTTCATGGTGAAGGGGCCCCGGTGCAGTCCAGGCTGCACACTGCCCAGAGACTGGCATGTCTCTGCATCTGCAGGAGACCAGCTATCCAGCACAGACCGTCCGTCAGTTTCCTGTCAACCAAGTCTGGGAAAGGGCTATGTCACTATTCTGTAGGGACCCTACCTGCCCTGGCTCTGTGCCACCCTGTAGCTGCTCTGCTATACTCCTGACTATCCTCCCTGGCTGCCTATCTACCCACAGCCTCTCCTTTGGGAACCCAGGGGGTTCTGTCAGAGGGGTCACTCCTGGCCAGTCAGAACAAGGGACCTTCTGCCTACCTAGCCCATCCCTAGCTTCTGCCAGCTGCCTAACACCCCACTGACCTCCTATCTCCCCCTGCTCCACGGTGCCTCCCTGCCCAGCCAACCATAGGCCCAGCACCTCAGCCTGCTGCTTACCTCCCTGCAGCCCACCTGCACTCCTCTCCTCCCTGGGCAATCCTAACCCAGACCCTGGAACTACCTGAGTGCACCTACCTCCCTGACCTTGTCTCCCCCTTACCAGGGATGAGCTCAGGGGCATCTCTCCAGATGCAACCGCCTTAGCTCTTGGCTGGCAGGTATCCCTGGGGTGGCACAAGCCTGGCACTGCCCCGGATACCCCCAGCCCATAGCCAGGCTGCAACAGGGGGCTGCCGAACTGAGACACCCCCTGAGGCTCTGCCAGGGTAACGGGAAACTCTAGCTGCAATACCTGCTGCTTTCCCTCCCTGGCTACCACTAGCCCTCCTTCTCTCACTGAGATCTGCAGCTGGTTACCTACCTACAGCCTCCCCTCACTCCGCTTCTCCCTAGCTAACCCTAACCTGGGTCCTAGGGACACCTGAGTGAGGCCATCTCCCTGACACTGTCTCCCCCTTACCAGGGATGAGCTCAGGGGCACCTCTCCAGATGCAACCGCCTTAGCTTTTGGCAGGCAGGTATCTCTGGGGTGGCACAAACTGGACACTGTCCATGATCCCCCCAGCCCATAGTTAGGCTGCAACAGGGGGTTGCTGATCTGAGAAACCCCCTGAGGCTCTGCCAGGGTAATGGGGGATTCTAGCTGCCATACCTGCTGCTGTACCTCCCCGGCTACCACTAGCCCTTCTTCTCCCACTGAGAACTGATGCTGGCTACCTACCTGCAGCCTCCCCTCACTCCGCTTCTGTCTAGCTAATCCAAGCCTGGATCCTAGGGACACCTGAGTGAGGCCATCTCCCTGACACTGTCTCCCCATTACCGGGGATGAGCTCAGGGTTGCTGGTGCAGATGCACCCACCTTAGCTCCTGGCTAGCAGGTAATCTGGGGGTGGTCTAACTGTGCCACAACCCCTGGTACCTCCAACCCATAGCAAGGTTGCAACAGTGGGGCTCTTAACTGAGAGTCCCCTTGCTGCTCCGCCAGGGTAATGGGGAAATCTGGCTGGCTAACTTGCTGCCTTCCCTCCCCGGTTCCCAGTGGCCCACCCAACCCTCTCCCAGGCAATCCTACCCTAGAGCTGGGTGCTACCGGGGCGAGACCCTCTCCCTGAAGCTGTGCCCCCATTACCGGAGGTGAGCTCAGGGTTGCTGGTGCAGATGCACCCACCTTAGCTTCTGGCCGGCAGGTAATCTGGGGATGGTCTAACTTTGCCACAACGCCTGATACCTCCGGCCCATAGCAAGGCTGCAACAGTGGGGCTCTTAACTGAGAGTTCCCTTGCTGCTCCGCCAGGATAAAAGGGGGAATCCTGACTGCCCTACAAGCTGCCCTTCCTTCCCCTCCCCTGGTGCCCCTATCTCCTGCCACCCCCCAGTCACCCCTAGAGTGAAACAACAAGGTACAGTCATAGGGAAAAATAAGTCAGGGTCAGTCTGCGATTTGTGTAACCTCGCTGGTCCCCGCAGAGACCGCGCCGTTGTTGGTCCCAATTGCAGGGGGACTGGAGTGGCCGCCGCCGGCAACATCTGGGCCGGTAAGCAATGGGTCGCCGCAGCAGCAGCGCCCGGGGTTGGCACAGGGGAAACAATGCAGGACCAGGGTCCCAGGTCTTTGTGGAGAAACACAGCTCCATGCAAACCAGGTAACAAAACCCCCTCCCGCAATCCCTGTCCCTCCCCCCACTCAGAAAGGGCTCCGGCACTTTGCCAGAATCGCGGCTCTTCTGCCGCCGCCGCCATGGGCGAGCCCCGGGTAGCTGCCGCAGCAGTACCCGGCTTTGCTGCAGGGTCGCCGGCGTGGTTTGTGGGCCTCCGGTCATCGCTGGGAATCGCTGACTCCGCCAAACAATGTGAAACACCCACCTCCCGCACACCCCAACCCTCCCCCCAAATAAAACTGCCGCCGGCAGGATGCCGGAGTGGCGGCTTCTTCTCCGCCGCCACTGCCGGTTCTCCGCCGGGATCCGGTGGATGGCCGCTGCTCTCCGCCGCTGTTGCTGATGCAGCCCGTCCAGGTTCTCCAGAAGACGTCCCGAGGAGGGTTGTCGCCCCGGCTGGGCGGGAGCCATCAGAGGATGCCGCTAACTGGGTCATCTTATCCGCAGCTCGTGAGCATTGGCCCTGAGGGGCTTCTTCGTCTGACCGCGCACGGTCAGGGCACTGGGCATTATTGTGGCCCATTTGTTGGCAGTGCCGCAGCAGCTGCCGGTGCTTCTCCGCCACCGGTGGACTAACCCCAGCAAGGGGCAACGGAGTCCAGAGCGGAGTTGCTGGAGCGCCTGGCTCTGGGAGGGGATAAGCGGGTCGGTGTGGTACCGACGCCAGGAACTGGGTCCACTTCGCCGGGAACCACATCTTGCCCAACGCACACACCAGTGCTAGCTCTTTCAGGGAAAATGGACGGGCTACTGCAACGGCCGTTACCTCTCCTGGTGCAAGACTTCCGTGGTTTCCAAGACAACTTGCTCCCTCCACAAGTCTTTGCCGTCCCGGAGCTGGGTCCATTCCCTGCTCTCCGGGCGGTTTGATGGTTACAGCAGCTGCAGCCGTGGATCTTTGCTCAGCCTGCCGGGTTTCATGCTCACCGATTGCTGTCTCTCTCTCAGCCTTGCTGGCTGCTGGTCCCCGCGCCGACTTGATGCACTCCTCTGGTCTCGGTGCCCGGCTCCAGTCAGATGGATGGCCGGCACTTTGGTTCTGGAGGCAATGCTTCTCACAAGTAGGGGAACAGTGAGGAGGTGCCATATCTTGTGTTATATGTTGTACACTGTGTGTTCAATATCTTTAGTCCCAGGAACTTGCAATTACCATCAAGTTCCCACTGGATCACAGTACCCCGCAGAATACTGTAATCCAGGTCCAGTTCAGTCCTGCCAGCTGCCACCAGTTAATTACAAGCTTGTCACGGTAGCTTGTGACAGGCTGTAATTTACACCAAAACTATATATAAATATATATATACCTGGGTTTGAACTGGGATGAGACTTAGATATAACAAATTGTATTTATTCCGTAGGATAGGTGAACACAGCAGATATGTACAAATAACAGGCAAAATATAGACACTTACGTAAAATGGAAATGATGAAGCAGTCACATCTGGACTGGCAGTTCATACAGCACTCTTCATAGTCATCAAGACACCAAAAGCATGAAAAGACCTCTGGCAGGAAGAAAGTGCATAGCGTTTCTCTCAGCAAACAAGATGGTATAGAACAGACTGAACACTTGAAGTACTTGCAAAACATGAACAACAAAGGAATATAGGGAACAGCAGTTTATATATCTTTTGTCCCTCTATTCTTAACCTTAAGCACAGGTGATTGGTTTTCAATTACCTCCAGCCACTCACTAACGTGGGAAAGCATTCTGACCCATGCCCCCCTGCTAGTTGGCACATGCGCAGTAGAACTTTGGGGTCTCATTTCTGAAGCCCCACATTTGCATCAGGAATGCCAGCCAGTCTATCATTTGGAGTTCTGGCAGGAAAACCTTTGTTGAAAGGTGTGAAGTGGGACACTTAAAGACTGCTCTGGCTTGAGCCTCCTCCGCCCTTAGGTAAATAGGGAGGTGACAAGACCCTTTGAACAACACTTAAATCCTAGACATTAGGGTGCCTCTTGGGCCATCTGCTAAAAGGAATTTCCCCTAAGTCTTTGTCCCTACCTTGGGACACAGTATCAAACATAAAACATAAACGTATTAAAATATCCGGTTCCATTGGGTCTAGCAGAACCAAACTTCCCAGTTCTAAGGGCCGGAACTGGGGCACCATATGATCCAAAAAGCGACTTGCTACGACCTATGGAGCCAGAGTTACACAAATGCACATTAAATCATTTTTCATTTTAATACAAAAATCTCCGCTAAAAGAAATCTCAGCTTTTCACTAAATCCCCATTGAAAACAACGGGCTCCGCCGCCATGGGTTTCAATGGAGCAACTCCGCCCTTGTAGTCAATGGAATTTCCTACCATAGACTTTCAATGGGGAACCGCCGCCATTGAAGTCTATGAGAAAATCCACAAAACTTTACAGTCGTCCATACTCCGTCTTGTTGGTCTGAGGGGGCTGGAAATGGGCATGCATTAAAGCCGGAACCTTGGCTACATGTCACCCAAATCCCATCCCTCTGGGCATTCCAGAACCGGAGATATGGACTTACACATTTCAACATTTTACACTTAGTCATTTTTTCACCATGCGGCTTTTCCCCCATTAGAATCAATGGGAAAAAGTCCCAAACTTTCAAGGGGGTCCATACTCCGTCGGGTTCGTCCAAGAGGGTCAAGGATGGTTCTGCAGTGATGCCAGAGCAGTGACTACAGATACCCCAAACCTGGATCCTCTGGTCCCTCCGGAATCGGAGATATGGATTCCTAAATTACAGCATTTCACACTTAGTAATTTTTCGGAGCTGTTTCTGCCGCCGCCATTGAAGCCTATGGCGCGACCCGCTCTTCTCGGTTCGACCCTTATCGGGGGTCCAGGATTCGGGGACCCAGTTGTGGTCGAGTGGGGGGAAGCCTAGGAACTAGGGGCAAAAAGAATTTTATTTCTAGGGCCCCCAGAACTGTTTATTCCCACGCCAATTAACGTTGAACTTGACTCTAGTGATTTTAACTCTTTTAAAGGACATTGTATCCGCTTTGCGGTTTGCGGTCTGGACGGCAGCCAACTTGTTCTTCGAAAGTTACCTCGGGGAACCTCCATTGAAGTCGATGAGCCCATTGACTTTCAATGGGAAGCCGCCGCTCTCCCTCTCGGACGCCACCTGCTGGTCTTTACAGGAAACAGGACTAAAACAACAAGATTCTCCATTAGAAGGCATGGAGCCCTAATGGCGGCCAATGGGGACCTGCAAAATGGTGCCTGAAAAGGCGGGAAAACTTCACAAAGAGCTATAATCATTAAAGGACTATTAACCCTTGTGCTCCCGGATGGATTCTAGTGTGTGTGTGATGCAGACACTGATTAACAATAAACCAGGGGGGAACAGGGAATATACATTTTCAGGTTATGAAAAGGGTTAAATCACACGTCTGGGCCCCAGCCCAGTTAACCCCTTGTCTCCCTGGTGAGGTTAGAGAGTGGCCAATTGGGGTGTAACCCCTTTAATCCCGGGTCAAATCCTCTCCATCATCACACTGATGAATTACAAAGGAAGGCATTCAGGCATCAAACAAAATCTGTCACAGTACGGTGTGAAGATTGAATGTGAGGAGGTGAGGAAGGCAGGGGGTCAGTCACCCAGGGGCATGTGTCAAGTCACAGCCCCCACTAATTCTCAGGAATAGATGTTGTTCTGACCCTAAGAATATTAGATGGTTGAGGTTGTTTCCACTTCCCTTATCTAGCAGCTGGCATACCCAAGGTTGTAATATGTCCTGTTTAAGAAGGAAACCACAACCCCCAGACGTAGGCAGAAATATGTAGAGTAAAGGTTAGGGGTTTTTTTTAGCATTATTTTGTATAATTTCTGTATTTTTCCATTTTGTAAGCCAGCCCCTTCAGAAGGGGCGTATTACTCATTAGCAGTGTATAAAAGGTACTGTCAATCATAATATTGCCTGAGAGCCTTTTCCAAAGCTTTTCTCCCTGTGTACACTTGTATACAATAAAACTCACTTGTTATTCTGAACCCTAATATCTTATTGTATTATTTTTACCTCTTTCACAGTTGTCGCCCAAACAGGGACTTCAACATCTCGGAACCAGGAATCTCGGACGGATCAGACTCCTCAGTCATTCAAATGCCCACAATCAAAACAAGGAACGGCTATCCTTTTTCACAAAAGCCTATTAGTTTAAATGTTTTGATTGATCGGTATAGAGCTCGAGCTTGATGTGGAACTTATCCGAGTGATGAGGTACTTACAGTGTCAAGTGAGTTTTATACCTATCGATAAGGTTGGTTATTCGTTTTATTTTTCACTGTCTCCATACAATTGTGTAAAGGTTATACTCAGTTGCTAACTGCAGCAGGAATAGGTAAGGGTCCTTAAGGTATAATATGTTCGGGTCTAGACATATAAATTGATGAGAAAGTGTAATTAGGGGACCGTCTCTGGACAGACATATCTGTGTCTGTAAAAAAAAACTCTGCAAGGAGATACCAGTGTGTTTTACTCTGATTGCCACAGCTGTTCCTTGGTTGTATATTGACTTGTCTATATCAATTCGTATGGCCTACACCTAAGTGCTTCATAATTGATGGTAAGAGGGAGACTTATGGGGAACCTACTTTCTCATACACCGGACAAAGGGTTGCCGTTAGAAACTATGTGCAGATTGTATGGGACAGCTTTAGGGAAATATAATGAAAAATAACGATAGATAGGGCAGAGAAGGACGAGGAAAATTACTATCCAGAAAACTTGCAAGGTCTTACAAGAATAAGAATATAATTAAATGCTCGCGATTAAGTATTATTTAACATGCAGAACACATTCCAGACTTTAAAGTTAACTAGAAGCTCCTTAGCATCAAATTAGGTTTAAAAGCAGGTTAGTTATAATATGTGGAAAGAGAAGGACATTTTTATTTACTTAGTTTGCAGTATCAAACTGTTTTGTTCCCCTACTATTAGAATAGGTGAGAAAAATGTGTTTTCTTATTATTTTTGTAAAGTTGGTTGGTTGTGTATGAAAGAAGTGTGAAATTATGTTTGTTTAGTCTCTGTGTTATGTTTTCAGTTTGTGTGTAACCAGTAAATACATTTAATGTTATTTATTCTGATTAGGATATGTTTGGGAATATTTTTTAAAGATGCTGGTAAAAGCTCACATGCAAACTGTTTAAATTATATGTCAAGTATGTACTGTATCTCGCCCCTTTACAATGTCCTGTTGTTTTTATTTTTGGGATGCCATGGAAAATGTAGTCTGCATTGGGCTGAGGGAGAAGCTCCATTTCAAACTCTGAGCTGCTCAAGATGTACCAGTGTATATTTCAATACTGGAACGCCATTATCTATCCAGCCCAAGGACATTTGGCGGAATGCCCAGACTGGCTATATGCACAGAATGAGCAGCAGGCTCTGAAATTATTTTATTCATTAAATAGAATAATACTGAGTGTCTTTATCTATACAGTCCTGGAAGTGTGTTCGGAGCTTCACAAAGAGTACAATACAGGGAATTAGTGTGGAGTCCTATACAAAATCATTTGTCTACTGTAAAGTTAACAAAATATGTAACATATTTCAGAACTTTTGACCATTTTTCTCTCCAAAGGTGTCCCACTTTTAATCCCTCTCAGCAACCCAGATGTTATTTTGTATTTTAATGTTTCCTGTCAGAGACATATAACGGATAATTTGGTATCAGATTATATCAGATTCCCAGCATGAGGTTTTAATGCAAATCTCATACCCAAGGTTTCAGGGTTTTTCTTACAACTGCAGGTTCCCCATTGCCAATGCCACATATGTTAAAGAACTACTACAGGCTTTACTTTTACAGCAAGCAATTAGTGTCTATTGTGTAAAATTATTGAAATTGCTTAAGTCTCTTCAGTTTAGGTACAAGCCTTCCAGTACAAGAAGCAGCAGCATCTAAATGAAGGCAACTGGGTAATGGTCAAACAGTTTCAGTGAAAAAATGCTCTACAACCCAGGTGGAAAGGTCTGTTTTCAAATACTTCTACATGTCACCCATGTGAAACTGGTTGCAGCACCGTCTGTCTACAAATTAGTGTTTTGACGGGCATAATAATCCCTGACAACTAACCATCGTGGGAGAAAAGTCTTGGGACATTTCAGACCTCAAGCAGCGAACAAACTGAACTTTAAGTTGTTATAGATTGTATTTTTATTTTTTGCTCACTATTTCTAGTTATATTTAGCTATGTATACCCCGTTAGGCAAAATACGCCTGCGTACTGATGATAAAGTGGTAGTCGGAATGATTTGTTTTTCCATATTTGTGTTGCTCATTGCTCTGTTTAACCTTTATTCTACAGACAAACATACACTATCACAGAAATTACCCACTGGCAAAATCAGAAACAGAAGAGACACTCCCAATACACAAGGGTTAAAAAGTAAAGTCTATGGAAGGAACAATTTGGGGTTAGCCTATTCCCAAATGTAGGTGTTGGGTTACTATATGACAGGCTCAATGTACTTACGGATGTTCTAGATGATGTCCTCAATCATACAACATAGCCATTAACTCATTAAACCAAGAACAGGTTCAGATCAGACTAATGGCCTTACAGAATAGAATGGCTCTAGACTATATTTTAGCCTCAAAGGGGGTTGTATGTACCCTAGTTAAAGAACAATGTTGTGTATTCATCGAAGATCAGAGAGGTAAGGTTGAACATGAATTAGAGAAAATAGGTGAGATACAGGAAAGACTGAGGAAAGGAGGAGATGAAAGTTGGGATCCACTGGGACTTGGTGGTTGGATTGGTTCACTGGGAGCGAAGCTTGTAAATGCTCTTGTATGTGTGTTACGTCTACTCATTACTCTCTATGTATGTGTTATGTGCAGCAAAACTTTGATCCAAAAGTGCGTTGCACCCCCCACCGACGCTATAGGTGCGCCGACGAGTATTCTAAAACTTGCCTTAAACTTGCCTTGGAAAATCTGGGGCTGTCACCAACAAGACCCAGGTACATGCTGGGTACATGCTGCAACATTTCAGTGACATTTCTGCAGAGACTAATGGCCCATCGGATTAACACAGCAGGGGTCACTGGCAGTCCCATTCAATTTGAATGGGACTGCCAGGGACCCCCGCTGTTAATCCGATGGGCCATTAGTTTGTCTGCAGAAATGTCTCTGAAATGTTGCAGCATGTACCCAGCACGTACCCAGCATGTACCTGGGTCTTGTTGGTGATTGCCCCAGATTTGTTTTAGAATACTCGTCGGCACTACAGTATGCCTCTTTTCGAAGATGAAGATGTCGGCAGTCCCCCAGAAGAAGAGGCCGAAGAAGAAATCAACTTGGCCAATATAATAGCTGGATGTGAATCAAGCTATCTAAGTTATGCACGATTGGACCACTCCCTGGTCCAGCAGGACTATGGAATTGTCAACAGGTATCCTTAAACAGATTGTCTCTTTAAGAATAAAATGGGGGACTGTGAAGATTGGATGTGAGGAAGGTGGGGGGTCACCCAGGGGCATGTCAAGTCACAAGGATCATATGTCAGGCACAGGAACATTAGCAGCCATTTTGTCTGTTCTAACATTTGAGTGAATGGAGTATGTGAGATATATGCAAGAATGTTGGTTTGTGCAGTCGCTCCCAGCAGAAATCAGCCCCCACTAATTCTCAGGAATAGATGTTGTTCTGACCCTCAGAATATGAGTCGGTTGAGATAGTTGTCTCTTTCCTTATCTTGCAGCTGGCACCCAAGTTTGTAATATGTTCTGTTTAAGCAGAAAACCACAACCCCCAGATGTAGGCAGAAATATGTAGAGTGAAGGTTAGCTTGCATAACATATAGAATTTAGCTTGGATAAGGTTTTTATTTTAGCCTTATTTTGTATAATTTCTGTATTTTTCTGTTTTCCAAGCCAGCCCATTTAGAAGGGGCGTATTACTCATTAGCAATGTATAAAAGGTACTGTCAATAATTATATTGTCAGAGAGCTTTTTTCAAAGCTTTTCTCCTTGTATACACTTGAATACAATAAAACTCACTTTTTATTCTGAACCCTAATATCTTATTGTATTATTTTTTACCACTTTCACACGGTGTTGACCAGACTACACGGGACCGCAAAACACCAGACAGAACATAGGAGTTAAATAAACAAGAGTTTCTTTTGGTCGGAGTCATCAGGGAGCAACACAATACAGAGACAGAGGAACATCTCACCAGGAATGGGGAACACAGGGGACTTCTAGCTCGCTAGGTGTACAGTAGGGTGCTGCTGAAGCTAACTTACTGTCATGATTTCCTCCCGCAGTACTCCTCGTAGACCTGAAGGGATGCACAGAAGAGTCAGGTTCAGGCCCAAAACTGGTAAGAACCAGACCTGTCCATCAGGCCAGCAGCCTTATTAGTTTGGGTATAAACCCCCCACCCAGTCTGTTAATTCCTTGCGTGTCAAACTTTTCGCTGTGCTTTTTTTATCAGGCTTCCCGTTCTACTGATCTTCAGGTACCGTCTTGTTTGTGTATTGTATTCCCTTTGCACTGTTTTCCCTTATTTATTCAATTGTCCCCGGCTACTATTACTATTGCATGTAGCACTGCCGTTTCATGCAGTTTACTTTAATGTGTCTAGTTATTCCCCTCACACTTTTTGCCTCGCACTTTATCAGTCCCCAAGTAACCATAGTTTTTTGGTGTAGCTCTGCACATTTTTCAGACTCTATTTCGTTTTCCGTGTTTTTATAATTTTTTTGTGTTACATTAGGACTCATTACCTGCACAGCAATCAGTGTGTGAGTTCTATTCAGCATACCTTTGCCATATCTAGACCCCAACAGGGAATCAGCACTATGTACTAATTTCTATTTCAGTTCTAACACTCACTCATATTGTCTGGTTCCATTTTATTTTAATTGTTATTCAATAAACTTGTTTTATTTACATTCATATTATCCATACAACCGGGACCTGACATTTTCTTTTGTACTGCACCTTAGACACTTACTGTAGTAGGGTACTTTTCGCTACAGACCTTGAGTGCATCACCTAGGGCAGGCCTGCACAACTCGTAAAGTGCGAAGGGCCGAACGGCTCCAAGGAAAAAAAAAATTGGGCCGCACGGGTAAAATCATCATCATCATCATCATCATCATCATCATCATCATCATCATCATCATCATCATCATCATCATCATCATCATCCTCATATCTCCCCCAGAACCCAACACTATCAACCTTTGCAATACTCCCCATCTATCTCTCATACCCCCATCTCTCCCCCTCACCCACACACAATACCCCCCTCCACATCAAACACACAATACCCCCCTGCACACCACACACATCCCACCCCCCCTGCAGCTCACATCACTCTCCCCCCCTGCAGCTCACATCCCTCACCCCCCCTGCAGCTCACATCCCTCTCCCCCCCTGCACCTCACATCCCTCTCCCCCCTTGCACCTCACATCCCTCTCCCCCTTGCACCTCACATCCCTCTCCCCCCTTGCACCTCACATCCCTCTCCCCCCTTGCACCTCACATCCCTCTCCCCCCTTGCACCTCACATCACTCTCCCCCCTTGCACCTCACATCACTCTCCCCCCCCTGGCACCTCACATCCATCTCCCCCTTGCACCTCACATCACTCTCCCCCCCTTGCACCTCACATCACTCTGCCCCCCTTGCACCTCACATCACTCTCCCCCCCTTGCACCTCACATCCCTCTCCCCCCTTGCACCTCACATCCCTCTCCCCCCTTGCACCTCACATCACTCTCCCCCCCTTGCACCTCACATCACTCTCCCCCCCTTGCACCTCACATCACTCTCCCCCCTTGCACCTCACATCACTCTCCCCCCTTGCACCTCACATCACTCTCCCCCCTTGCACCTCACATCACTCTCCCCCCCTTGCACCTCACATCACTCTCCCCCCTTTGCACCTCACATCACTCTCCCCCCCCTTGCACCTCACATCACTCTCCCCCCTTGGGTGGGTGACAGGGGGTGGGTAACAGTGACTGGGTGGGTGGGTGACAGTGACTGGGTGTGTGACAGTGACTGGGTGGGTGGGAGACAGTGACTGGGTGGGTAGGTGACAGTGACTGGGTGGGTGGGTGACAGTGACTGGGTGGGTGGGTGACAGTGACTGGGTGGGTGGGTGACAGTTACTGGGTGGGAGACAGTGACTGGGTGGGTGGGAGACAGTGACTGGGTGGGTGGGATACAGTGACTGGGTGGGTGGGAGACAGTGACTGGGACACAGTGACTGGGTGGGTGGGACACAGTGACTGGGTGGGTGGGTGACAGTGACTGGGTGGGTGGGTGACAGTGACTGGGTGGGTGACAGTGACTGGGTGGGTGGGAGACAGTGACTGGGTGGGTGGGAGACAGTGACTGGGTGGGTGGGAGACAGTGACTGGGTGGGTGGGAGACAGTGACTGGGTGGGTGGGAGACAGTGACTGGGTGGGTGGGAGACAGTGACTGGGTGGGTGGGTGACAGTGACTGGGTGGTGGGTGACAGTGACTGGGTGGGTGGGTGACAGTGACTGGGTGGGACACAGTAACTGGGTAGGACACAGTGACTGGGTGGGACACAGTGACTGGGTGGGTGGGTGACAGTGACTGGGTTGGTGGGTGGGTGACAGTGACTGGGTGGGTGGGTGACAGTGACTGGGTGGGTGGGAGACAGTGACTGGGTGGGTGGGAGACAGTGACTGGGTGGGTGGGTGACAGTGACTGGGTGGGTGGGTGACAGTGACTGGGTGGGTGGGTGACAGTGACTAACAGTGACTGGGTGGGAGACAGTGACTAACAGTGACAGTGACTTACCTTGACCGGGTGGGTGCAGGTTGCCGCCGGACTCTTGCTCCTCCTGCCCCCGATATCCCTACGGCAGCTGCCCGGGACAGGAGGTGGGCTTGGGGGCGCGGGCTGGGGGAGGGGGGGAGGAGGGCACGGGAGGTGAGCTCGTGGGGGACGCGAGAAGCTGGCCGCGGAGGGAAGCGGTGAGAAGCAGGCCGCTGGAGGAGCTTAATTATTTAATTATTACTTCCCCCTCCGCCCCACGTGGGGAGCAGGGGGGGCAGCAGGGGGGGGGGAGCAGGGGGGGGGAGCAGGGGGGGGAGCAGGGGGGGGGAGCAGGGGGGGGAGCGGGCCCGCAGAGGAGCTGCGTGTTGCTTCCCCTTCCGCCCCACGTTGGGAGCAGGGGGGGGGGGGGAACAGGGAGGGGGGGGGGAACAGGGAGGGGGGGGGGGGAACAGGGAGGGGGGGGGGGGGAACAGGGAGGGGGGGGGAACAGGGGGGGGGGGGGGACAGGGAGGGGGGGAACAGGGAGGGGGGAGCGGGCCCGCAGAGGAGCTGCGTGTTGCTTCCCCTTCCGCCCCACGTTGGGAGCAGGGGGGGGGAACAGGGAGGGGGGAGCGGGCCCGCAGAGGAGCTGCGTGTTGCTTCCCCTTCCGCCCCACGTTGGGAGCAGGGGGGGGGGAGCGGGCCCGCAGAGGAGCTGAGAGTTGCTTCCCCTTCCGCCCCACGTTGGGAGCAGGGAAGGGGGGGGGAGCAGGGAAGGGGGGGGGGAGCAGGGAAGGGGGGGGAGCGGGCCTAGCGCATGCGCGCCGGGACCGCAGGGAATCGGCGCCATTTTTTTAAACTTTTTTTTTTATTTATTTAATTAATTAATTTAATTTGTCGAATTCATTGCGGGCCATATGTTATGCAGCCCTTACCTAGGGCCTTATCTGTATGATAGTGTCTATGCTTCATACAGTGTTTCTTTCCTTGCTTGCTGGGTCTAAGTGTTGCCTATGTGTGTTTGAGGAGTGAGTGAGATGGAGCAGGGGAGGACTGGGAGTGTATGTGAAGGGAGTTGGCGTTGGAGTGAGAAATGGAGGAGTGGATAGAGGAGTGGGTGTGGTAGAGTTAGGAGTGGCGTTGAGAGGAGTGGAGGTGTGAGTGAGGTTAGGAGATGAGGTGGGGAGGAGGTGAAGCGGGCTAGAGGGCCTGAGGCAAGGCTGGAGGTAGGGGACCCAGGGGTGACTTGGGGAAGAGGGGCAGTTAGAGTGATCAGGGAGGATGCTGAACAACTAAATGATTAAACATAGTTCACAGAAATTAAAAAGAATGATATTTGCACAGCTCATGAAGATGGCTTTTCCATGTTGTCTGTAATGAGCAGTTCCAAATGACTCCATATTTTTTTCACACTTTTTTCAACTTATATCATGGGTGTGCTCCGCTTGGGTAAATAGCGCATAGAATTTCAGGAGGGTCACGTTTTTTCTATTCTGTCACATACCAAATAAATTGTGTAAATGAAGGTGGATTCCACGTTCTAGTTTTGGCTTCGAGCATTAACTCCTAAAACATCAGTTATATGTTTCTGACAGCAAGTACCAATTACTAGATCTCTAAACAGGAAGAATGACTATACAAAAATATTTCATTGAACACAACTGACATTCTAACATAATGAGGGTTAACAACAAAGATGTCAAACTTTTCAAAACATTCAGTTACTTTCAACACATCCCGTGTATTTTAAGACATGTTGGCACGTGTGCAAGATACCTTATGGAAGAAGGAAGCTGTACTCTGAAGGAGGTATGGAAGGCAAGTCTGAAATTCACATGCTGCATCAATTTTGAAATATAAAAATCTTGTCATTATCATTACTATTAATTCCACTATCTATCTCTTTCTAAGAGAATAATAATCTATACGAATATGGACAATTTAGGCATGAATGGGGTAAGTATACAATATTATTTTTTAACCTTCTTCTGGTCAATAAGGGTCACTGCTCTAATTAATTTCTAAATAATGTTATTGATATGGGTGGCATATGAAGGGTGGTTTGGCCACCTTGTAGTAGGGAGGTTGACTATCATTTTTTTATTTTATTGATATGACTCTATGGTACAAATACAATACAGACCGGTGCCATAATAGTCCAAAAGGAGATGCAAGTCCAATGGTGACAATGTCTCTTTGACTGATATCTGCAGAAGTATTAGGATGCTCCAACCTTCTTCAAGATGTTACTCCACACACGTCAGGGAGAAAAACAAAAAAGACACACCTAGTGCAACACAGCTGATACTATCAAACAGGGTGTACAAAACAAGACAAACAAACGAGACAAACACTACATAAAACAAGTAAGGCTGACTATATTAAAAAGAGAATTTATTACACATATATAAATGAGGCAGATGCGGGATCCGGTGTGTTAAAACCAAAATCCTACTTACAGGACTGCCACAGGTCAAACGCAGAGGATAGGGTGTATCTGTTCTTGCTGCTGCTGCTCAAGCCCTCTCTCTCTCCGAAATCACCTCTCTGGGAGCGGATAACAAGCGCCAAAAATATCCTCTGCAAGTTGAGTCTGAAGCCCACGTCCTGCCAAGTCTTGAGCCCCCGGAAGCTCCTGTGTCGCGGAGAGTGACGCAGGCTCCGTACAGGACTACATGTCACAGCAGCCCCAGGGGCTGCTCACCACATGGGAGACCGCAGCAAATAGGGCTGTCGGAATCCAGAGGAAAGGAAGAGATACATTTGGCGCGCTCAGGAGCAAGCACCAGTCGGAAGAGGGACAGCAAGAGGTGAGGTAAGGTCCTCCGCTAGACTAGGCCAGATATCCCCTCAGGTCCCAGCTTCACCTCGACCACCATTTAGTTTGTTGTGCTGTAGGGAAGGTCCCCAAATGGGGACTCTTCCCGTTAGCACATTAGTGTTATTGATAGTGCACCGGTGACGTAAGCCACGCGGTGAGCTGCGCCTTTGCTCTGGGACCAGACCACGAGCCAAATAAAGAGACATTAAGGGACACACTCCGGTGGGAGCTCCCTCAAGAGGTAGATCGGATGCACAAGGAGCAGAGGGATTCTTGGAGGCCTCACGTCATGGGATCAGACGGATTCTTCTGCTTAAAGTCAGCGGTACCTGGGTACAGGAGTGCCCAGGGAGGTAAACGTGCACCAACGGTCCACAGGGTAGAACTACTCTATGGACTTGGGTGGGACTGACAGTGGGGAAGGACACCAGGAATATTGGAGCCACCTCACCCTAAGTACATTGGGGATATATACCCTGTCCTATCATTGTGTTGTACTGTGGTTCAATTATATTGTGTTGTATTGTATGTGTTCAGTAAATACCTCTGTTATAAACTCTGTGTCACGGGAGACCAGAACTTTTAACACTTTAATTACCCGGTTCCTTTGATTGAGCAATGCGAGAGATAAAATAAATTGTGATTTATTTACAACATTAACATATACAGCTTGATTTACGAAATAATAAGAATTAACACTTACTGGGACAGGGCAAAACTAAATAAAATGTTCCCAGAACGAAATTCCCAGAAACAAAGTCTCTTGGCACCAATTCCCAGGAGTGGGGTTGGTGCGCAAACAGAGCCGCGTAATAGTCTTTGGCTAGTGGCGCCGCTCGCAACCACTTTTTCTCCGCCGAAGATACTCCGTTCGTTTTTTCCGCCATAGGATTGGTTCTGGATTCCCTAGTTCTTACGAACTATTGACTTAAGTTTCGAATCCAGCTCAGATTAATCTAACTCCCGATCGGCTGTACGGACTTTTAAAAGCACCAAAGTCCTATCTGTACACTCTGCAGCGAATCGTGGCATGGGAACTAAACTTCCCACCTATGGCAAGGTTGCCAGACCTTCATGGAACCGGGCAAAGGGGCTTCAAGGTATGCCACAGGCATGCGCAGACTTTGCACCTGTCACA
This sequence comes from Ascaphus truei, assembly GCF_040206685.1. Lineage (NCBI taxonomy): Eukaryota > Metazoa > Chordata > Amphibia > Anura > Ascaphidae > Ascaphus > Ascaphus truei. The sequence goes on from NC_134485.1 coordinate 23,414,621, forward strand.
CTTAGCATACCTGACCAAGCCCACTTCCCCGGCGACACCTTGTCTCCCTCCCCCGGACATCTGCTAGAGGAAAGCTGTTTACATCTCCCCCTCTCAACTTAGCAATTTAACATGTCAAGTCTTTTGTTAACTCCGGACCTGGTCAGACATTCTGGGACCTAATGTGGGCTACCTATCCAAGCCCACTTCCCCGGCGACATCTTGTCTCCCTCCCCCAGACATCTGGACATCTGCTAGAGGAAAGCTGTTCACATCTCCCTCTCCCCACTTAGCAATTTAACATGTCAAGTCTTTTGTTAACTCCAGACCTGGTCAGACATTCTGGGACCATCCCTGCAGGGTGCCTTAGAAGAATGGGGTTAACTTATGCATGACTCACTTGCAGGGATGTCCTGTCATATACCTATTGATCATGGTACTTGTGAATCAAGTGTTTCCGCTGCTCCGTCCACCTGAAGGAAAACTCCTTCACTCTTATAATATTAATACACTTAAAAGAGGGGGACTTTCATTCATGACTTTTCATGAAAGTCTATAAAAAGTAAACTATAACCGTTTTAATGATGTACCCCCAGCTGCACGCACAGCAAAATTCAAAGCGCTAGGACGTTCCTAGGCAAAGTTAGCTTACCACTTATGTGCTATGTGTGAGGCTGCTTGCATTTAAAACCTTTTTTCCTTTCTGCGGTCTGCGGGAAACCACTGATACAATGTTCATAATTGATACATTACTTGTTATAATACTTATACAGTTTCATTCCTGGTATTGCTGTGGTCCCTTAATACCTAGCGGGACACACACAGACAATTATAACACATTTCCATGGTTGCAGCCATTACTGGGTTGCAGAGCTGACACTCTACATTTTCCCAAAATTACTCAGGGGCACCCAGCCGGGCATATTACCTTTATTTACTGGCCTGGGTACCGCCTCACCTTCACAATCTGTGTGTGACATTACTGACTATATTAGTTCCTGTGATGGGTTTTATATAGCTGCGCTAGGATCCCTCCCAGGTGGAGGTGCTGTAAACCGAGAAACGAGACAACGACGGGCTCCCAACGCGGAGGCTTAGGTTTCCTCTGAGCCACGCAGGTAATTCTCAGCACGTGTAGTCCCTTAGTCATGGCGAAAGGGGGCTACATTTGGAGTCGCTGCTGAGATCTCAGGCCATGGGTGCCTGAGACTTTAGTACCAAATTAGAGAGCCATGTTTGTGCCATCCAAACCAGAGGTCCGCAACTGGTCCTTGGAGCTCCATGAGTTCCCCCGCCACGTGGTTGCAGTGGGAGACGTTCCCGCCAATGCCCCAGTGTGAAGTCTGCAATCACCTAAAACAACTCCCCGTTCTAGCCAATGCACGGCTCATAGGCTGCAAGTACGACCCTATGTACCATTGGAGTATTGTAATAGCCGCAGCGGGCCACAAAATATGTATGTATGTATGTATGTGAAGGGGGTGCTCAATGTGACCTGTATCTACCAGAAGCCCTGCCCATGGGTTGCCCATGGATATACCCGATCTACCAACATCACTGGTAACTTCCACTCAGGGACTCTCATCTGAGGTACCCTTTCGGGCTGAATCTTCACGCCCCTCCTACACCCCGTGGAGGAATAAAGCCCGGGCCATGAATTCATCAATCTACTCAAACGTACCTTTACCCCGGGTAAACTGCATTCCGGGAGCCACACTGTATGTGCCTCGCAGGGCTGAGACTCAACACCCTTCATATACGCCCAAAAGTTTCGGGACTAGTCCAGAGCAAGCCCCTAGCCAACCGCCTGAATGCCACAGTCACCTGTCAACCAGAAGAACAGACATAGAAATAACAGTCCCATAGCTGGTGGAAGCCCTAACACAGTCCTCGCAGTTCCAAAATTATCGCAGACTCAAGGCCTTCTCCGGGATATCACCCAACCCCGTTGGAGAAGAAGGGATTGCAGCATGGAAAGAACATACTCTCAATGTATTGGAGGAATGGTCGTGCACTGAAGTGGTAAAGAGGCAGTGGATCATGGAATGCCTACGGCTCCTCACCTCTACGATGGTAAGCATGCACCGGGAGCAGAATACGGACGTGACGGCCCGGATGCTAGTGGAGTTCCTACATGAGGCCTATGGACTAGAGGATGATGAGAGTGAACTCTGGGTTAGGTACTATGCCCAGAGAGGGGAGACTTGTCTCAATCTCCGGAGTGGATGAAGCCCGACGTAAACAGTTCCTCAGAGGGTCGAGCCCTAACCACCGTATAACCAACATGCTCCAGTGTGCTATCATGCAAGGGATTCCACCTACGTTCACGGGACTATTGAGCCAAGTGAAAGTGCACGAGGTGCATGCCCGGTTGCACACTCCTAAGAAGTCCAAAGAGTCCCGCAAAGAGGAGACCAAAGGGGCATCGACCCAGAATTCCAAGGAGACAGAAAGTTTTGAGAATAACCCTTCTTCAAGGGTGCCTGCCTCCGCATTCAGCACGCCTTGGAGAACGACCCCTACCTCTAGTGCTGGTGTGATCCAAATTAACCGTTGTTACACCTGTGATGAAGACGGTCACTTTGCAAAAGATTGCCTGAAATCAAGGACTCCCACTCCGGGATCTATGGCTTTCACAGTGCAGACGACTGGACAGCCCTCCACGTCATTGGAAAGCGCCAGAGCGCCCAACTCCAAAGAGGCACCCCAACTGGATGACTACAGTCGAGTGGCTATAATACGAGTCCTGGTGGAAGAAATCTACACCTCCGCATAACTGGACAAAAGACCTCAGGTGACCATCATCTACCGTCCCTTCTACGACACGCACCTGAAACATCTGCCTATGCAGTCAGCGGAGAAGATGAAACTATGGGGTCTTAGAAGTGAAGTACGGTTGAACATACTGAAACTGAACACAAACAAGACCCACCCAATGGAAGTGGAGGCTGGAATATGTCCCGAGCCCAGAGAACATCCATGCTCCTCCATTATACTTGGAACCAAAGCAGATGAGGTGCGGGCTCTGATCCGAGCCTATCTGCAAGAGGCGGGCAAATTACCCCTATCCTCCCTACTGATCTTCCCAGTCTTCAAAGAGGAGTGCTACCGGATCTCCACCCAAGACGGATTCAGCCATTTCTTCAAACTAGAGAAGGAGTTGACCGAGATTCCACCAGGAAGAGTAAAGCACATGGCTGCGGTGCCCAACTACCTGGGACGTGATGACGTCGACTGGTACTTCTCCCTAGAGACTACACCCAAAGAGGATGCCAAAAGAGGGTTCTGGGTGGTACCAGAGATGAAGAAGTGGAAGACTGCCCTCCCTAATTGCTTCAAAGTGATGATACAGAATATTTTGCCTAAACCAGATGGTTTGACATCAGTCAAGCACTGGGTCGGATATACCCAGTTACGCCTATGGAATCCCTGGCCCATGTGAACGCCGATACCGTGCAAGAAAAGCCGGCCAGGCTACAGTTCAACTTCGGGGAATCGACCCTGCCTGCAGACTGGAAGAAGCGGCTAAGTGCCAAATTGGAGGAGCGCAGGGAAGTATTCTCCAACAGCGAGATGGATGTGGGAACGCCCAGCACACAATCCGGCTGAGTGATGCCACACGATTCCGGGAGCGTTCCAGACCCATCGCTCCCAGAGATGTAGAGGATGTGTGTGGCGTCCTGAAGGAGATGGAGACAACGGGCATCGTAATGGAATCCCGTAGCCCCTATGCCTCTCTGATCGTGGTAGTACGCAAGAAGAATGGGTCTGTCATAGACATAGACTGTGCAGACATAGATGTGCATAGACTACTGGACCCTGAACCGTCGTACGGTCCCAGATCAGTACACTCTGCCGTGGATAGAAGAAATCCTCAGCGCTCTGTCAGGAAGCCAGTGGTTCAGCGTGCTGGACCTGAGGTCTGGGTACTACCAGGTACCTATGAGCTCTGAAGACGGCGTTTTTCTGTCCCCTCGGGTTCTATCAGTTCACCCGAATGCCCCAAGGCATTTGCGGTGTCCCGGCGACATTCCAGAGGTTGATGGAGAAGACAATCGGGGATATGCACCCCAGGGAATGCCTAGTCTACCTGGGCGACATCATCGTGTTTGGAAAGACGCTAGAAGAGCACGAGGAACACCTCCTGAAGGTACTAGATAGACTGGGTAAAGAAGGCCTGAAGTTGTCCATGGACAAATGCCGGTTCTGCCGCACATCAGTCACCTACGTGGGTCACATAGTGTCCGAAGACGGAGTGGCTACTGACCCCACTAAGGTCGAGCCATGGTGAACTGGCCCAGACCAGACAACGCGATGGAGCTGCGGTCCTTCCTGAGATTCTGCGGATGCTACCGCCACTTCCCAGAAGGCTACTCCAGCAAAGACAAGGTACTCAAAGATTTCCTGAAGATCTACCCAGAGGAACCTCAGCAGAAGGCCGCCTCCCCACGGACACCCTTCGGAGACAAGTGGATGTCCGCCTGCGAGAAGGCTGTCACAGGGCTCAAGAAAAGTCTCACAGAAGCCCCGGTCTCAGACTACGCCGACCCAGGGCAGCTGTATATTCTACATGTAGATGCCTACTTCAACGGACTGAGAGCTGTACTGCACCAGAAGTGATACAAGGAAAGTAAGCGCAAACCCCAAAAATATATATAAAAAATATTAAAAATATGAAAAACAATAAATATCACCAAGAGGAGATGCAGCTGGTGTGAGGAATTTCTCAATCCCTCAAGGTAACATCTGGAGGAGGACACAAAGCGCAAGAACTCCTCTCACGGGTGGAAAAATATCACAGGAAATCAGGTAGCGATGTAGGCAGCATATGTAGGAAAGAAAAAGAGAAAAAATAGTGCAACAGTTTTAATGAACAAACAATACTAGAGCAGGGAGCTCCAGTCCACTCACATGCTCCAGAATAAATAATAGCAGATTAACCACTCTGGGTTCACGAACGACGCAACTCTGCTTGGCTTCGCTCAGCTCTGCTCGTGTTCCTCACTTCCGCACTCGGGTGGCGTCTGACGTCACGGACCTGCTCTTTCGCTCCTCCAATGGTAAGGGAGGGATTGTCTGACTCCGTAGTCAGTGTCAGCGCGAGATCTTTCGGCGGGGAGACACAGAGAAGGGAACAGCTGACGGCTCTCTCTCGAGCCTTTAAATGGCGAGAAAAAACCTGCTAGATCTTTGGACCGGTTTTGCATTTTAGACGGAACGACTAGAATTCCAGCGAGTTGGAGCCATTTCACTCGGATTTGAAACCATTTCTAAAAAAAAAAGAAGCCTCTCTCACGATTTGGACATGCGAGAAGGGCTTTTAGAATATGGCGAGCTGCATATCCGAGCAAAAGGGGCACGACTATGGACTTCTCGCAGCTACTAGAAAAGGCCCCGTAATCCGTCCTCGATATGTATGTAGCCAGGTTTCCCCCCTCTGAGGTTGTGCCACTTGCTGTGTACCTCCGTTCGGTCAGGAGAGTTGCGGCCGGTTGCTGGGGCATGCGGATGCGCATGCACGTGTGTCGGGAGCTCCGAGGGAGGGGGCGTGCAGCAGGAGTTTGCCGGTGTGCGCCGAGAGGGCGATCGCGTCGTCGGGGGCTCGGGTGATTGCAGAGGGAGTCGCCATCTTAGGGAAGCTCGCGCATGCGTAGTGGAAAAGCATGCGGACGCTAGCCAATCACGGAAGGCTCTGGGAAAGGACAGAAGCCCCATGAGCCTTAGAAGTGTCCCACCTGACACCAGGGAGCGAATAGGAGCTGGTGAAGTTTTGCAGGGAGAATAAGGAAGTGTGTCACAGGAGGTAGCGTGGCAGAGTGTGACAGGGAGAGGTAGGGGATAGAGGGTCCATGTGGAGGGCAAGTAAGCCTCTACACTAGGCCAGTATATACCCCCCTAGGCCCAAGATAGGCCTTGCAAGGCGTGTGGTATTTGTGTATATATCGTACTCATAAGGGAGAGTAATCCTATGATCTATATCAATCGCACTACAGTATAGGATGCATTATTTTACACTGTATTATTGTGTCCTGTGAGGGGCTGCTTCCACTCTGCTGGAATCCCTCACAGGTGGAGGCGCCGCACCAGTGTAAGTATACACCCCAGGCTCTCTGTGGCCGAGGCTCAGGCTCCTGGAGCCAACAGGTATAGGAGCAGCAATCGGTAGTTTCCTGTGTTCTAGGGGAAACAGGGCTACATGTGCAACAGCTTCATATTCTACAGAAACATGAAATGAAACAAAGCGAGTCTTACGGACCTGAGAAGATAACACTACCTAAATGGCTTTATTCACATGAGAGCCCACACAAACATGCTGAGCTTCTGTGCTCAGTGCTTTCCATAATCTGCTTAAATGTGATTTGGTGAAAAAATTTTAAAAAAACTGGAATAAGCAGAAATCTCTTTAACCAGGTGGGGATCAGGAGAAAAAAGCTACTGCAATAATATAATTAATCTTGTCCTCAAACAGATCCTGTTGACAGATATTACAGCACTAAATTATAGCCTAAAGCTATAATTACCCTGCACTTAGCAGCAAATGCTAAAGCTCATACAAAGGGCAGTAACTGTCTCTCCCGCGGGAAAGTAAAGGCTTGATTTTAAATCCATTCCTTTGATCAAGTAATAAGTACTGTATGCAATAACAAGATATGGGCTGTCCAGCTATTAATAAACCAGTGCCTTCATTAACCAGGCTCTGTGTACAGATGTAGTAAGGCTTGCTGTCCCCAACAGCGGACAAATAAGCAAAGGTCCACAGTGCTGGGGACAGTGTCTGCCGCGATCACGCTGGGGGGGGGGGGGTGAGGGATGGATTGGGACCTCCGCAGCCTTAACCCTTCGGTGCCGCACGGTCATGATCACGTGACTACGTGCAGCCGCGGCACCGAGGGCGTTAACGTTTGCTACATCTGTAATTCTACTCAATAATAGATTGTTTTCCAAACCTATGACCATGTGCCCCTATTAGTATTATCATTTATTAACAAGGCAACCAACGTATTCCCCAGTGCAGTACAATAGATGCGACAGACAAAAAGGTAACATCAAATATTACTAACATTACATCTACGGGTACAAAATGCTAGGAGTTCCCAGCCTTGAGGTGCTTACAACCTCTACAAGGAAGAAAGGGGTACGTTTTGTGAGGGAGGAAAGGCTGGTGGCCTTGGCTTTTTTTAAGACTAATATCAAAATGTGGTATTACGTCGCTCCTTATTTTGGAGTGGTGCTATGGTGCTTAAATATAGAAATAATACACAATGTGCAAATGAGTGATATATAATAAATAATATGAAAGTGTTCGTGAAAAAGAAGTGAATAACCACAATATTAAGTGAAAAAATATATGTGATAAAATGCTGCTCAACCCTCTTGAAAAAAGGTTTCTGTTTTCCTCTTCTGTATACTTGGTTCGGAACGTTTGGGGAGTGCAGGTGTCACCATGAAAATAAAAATAAAGACTACTTGTGTAATCAATTTCCCACTGTTTCTAATCTAGGATGTCAGCCAAATGGAAACTCACCCTTTGCAGAATGTATAAAAGCCTTTCCCACTATATATGTGGTATAGATAATAAAGTTGAGGTTTTCTTCTGTCAGTGACTTTGGTGTTTGTGGTCACTGGGTGATGTGTCCTCGATAAGAGAAATAACACAAATAGTGTAACTCTGTAATAAATCACATCGATATTGGTCACAGTATCGCACTTACATAAATCAAAGAAGTAATAGGCACGTAATGATTATAGATGAGTGGCACGATCGCTTTTTCTCCCCTGTCCCAGTCTGCGTCTCTCCATCCTGTTTGCCGGGCTCCCGGTAAGCGGTACGTCACTTCCGGTGGTGGACCGCGTCACTTCCGGTACCTCCGGGATCGGGATTGTGCAGGAGAATGGGCTGCGTTTCACTTGGGGATTTCGGTCATGCCTACAGCAGCAACTCTACGCGTTTCGCTTAACCAGCTTCGTCAGGAGTCATAATTGGCCTGTCTCATACTAACTTATTGAAGTGAAACTTCTTTAGTGGCACCTCATCCCTAATGGGACAAAAATGGATTGTAGGGGCAGAAAATGAAACGGATGTGACGTCAAAGTGCTGATGTCACAGTGCTGGCAGATGAGGCCGGGCTGTGTTCTGGCAAATCACATGCGGCGGCTAGGCACCGCTCCCCCCACACGGCCGATGACATATGCTCCTAACGGCCACCATTCCAACCATTCCCCATACACCGTTCCCCGCCCGCTGCTCGCGCCTGCTGACATCTAACTGCACCTCATCCCCCACACAGCCGCTGACATGCGGCGGCGCCGCTCTCCCTCACCCGCCCCTCCACACCGGCAGCCGTCTTCCTCAACGCATGCGCAGAGGCTCTGTCCATAGCCATGTTGTGGATGGCAGGTTTCGTGTGTGTGGTGTGGTTGGCAGAGGGCGCTGCTGCGAGGCAACCGGTGATTGGCTGTCGCTTCCCGCCGCTGACGATTGGTTGAGGGGCTGTAAGTCAGTTAATTCCCCTCATCCGGCACGGGCTCTGCGGTGCTGCCCGCCGTGGAGTACGCTGCTCCGTGGTGGGGTAGCTATCTGAGGCCGAGGCTCCACCCCCTGCCCTGTCACTCCTGCTTTGGTAACGGGAGGAGGGGGTAACGGGACCACCGTGTCGCCGGGGGGGGCTGGGAGTCCGCAGCTCCGTCTGGGGTAGTGGGAGGGGGGTAGGAGGAGGGGGGAGAAGGAGGGGGAGGAGGAGGGGGGGGAGGAGGGGGGGATGAGGGGGTAGAGGGGAGAAGGGGGAGAAGGGGGGGCACAAAACAGAGAGACATTCACACAACACAGAGAGAGAGACACACACACTGACTGACACACACACACACACACACACTGACTGACACACACTCACACACTGACACACACTCACACTCACACACTGACTCACACTCACACACTCACACACACGCGCACACACACACACTGACTCACACACGCGCACACACACACGCGCACACACACACTGACTGACACACGCGCACACACACACTGACTGACACACGCGCACACACACACTGACTGACACAGGCGCACACACACACTGACTGACACAGGCGCACACACACACTGACTGACTGACACACGTGCACACACGCTGACTGGCACACACGCACACCGCTGACTGAAACACGCGCGCACACGCTGACTGACACACGCGCACACACGCTGACTGACACACACGAACACACGCTGACTGACACACACACACACACACTGACTGGCACACACACTGACTGGCACACACGCACACACGCTGACTGACACACACGTACACACGCTGACTGACACACACGCACGCTGACCGACACAGAGAGACATTCACACAACACAGAGAGAGAGACCTACACTGACTCACACACACACACACACACACACACACTGACTGACACACACACACATGCACACACTGACTGACACACATGCACACACTGACTGACACACATGCACACACTGACTGACACACATGCACACACTGACTGACACACATGCACACACGCACATACATACTCACTGACTGACACATACACTGACTGACACATGTGTGCCGAGCACGCGTGTTATAAGTCAATTTCTGCGACAAAAGTCAAAGAAGTTTCACTTACTATGCGCGTGCACAGCACACACAGCTTTTTTTTTATAGCCCTGTCTTATATCCAATTGGATGATAAAATGAATTGGATGCTTCTAATTGGTTTATATCTTAACAATGAATAATGACATGATTATTTATACAATTAATTAAAAAAGCCTACTGCTAACATACTAACCTTTAATAACATATGCATACATTTAAAATATTTAAAATATACTTGCCTGCTTGTTATGAGTCTAGAAACGGTGATAAGCGTCTTTTTTGGCATCAGATAGAAGTAGGAGTAGAATGGGCAGGTATATTATAAAGGTGTTGCATAATCTTCCAAAAGAAGTCAGCTTTTATAATTACTGTACCTCTAGATGTATGAAGGTCAGGGAATACTCTGATATCATGGCATTGAATTCTATAGAGTGAGGTACAGCCCAGGACAACATTTGGAGCAGCAATGACAGGAGAGAGATCAAATCGTCAAATTTGCTTTGCAAAACCTTTCACTTTTTAGGTAAACTTTGCGTTTTCTAGACGTATTTAATGAGTGGATGTTGCTCAGCATTTCATCAATTGCGATAATTCATCACAATTTGGAAAGAATGTGCAATATTGTCACTTTTCAGCAGAATTTAGCAGAATCACAGTCTGTAAAGGATTGGCTCTAAATGCTTGAGGAAATAGTTTTGCGAAGCTTGGTGATTTGGGTGGATTTTTCCGTCTTGTTCTCTATGCGGGAGGTTATGAGTATGGAAGACTGGCGAAGATAACGGGCAGAACAAAAAAAACCTAAATACTTCAGAACACTGGGCTCAGCTCTCTTCAACTAGCAAAAATATTTCTTGCATAAAAAATAGTAATTAAACATGGCAGGGGCTCCAAAGACCTTATCTAACACAATCCCCTGACGCGTTTTGTGGCATCGTGTAACCTCCTCAAAGGGGAGAATAACATCCTGTACCATGACCATTTCTTAAATACCTCCACCTTAACCCTTTCTTTACAAATAAGCAAATAAAGGAAACCACATTTACACCATTATTTCTAATTTTTCACATCAATTATTAATAAATATTATCTATAATACAAAACTAACGTGCACTTAATTAACATACAGTAAGCTATATCCCAACTCAATCTAACCAAATATTATGGTTAACTCAATGTATATGAAATGCTAGCACACTGATAGGTGTTATATTCTAAAGATATATACATTATCGAAATAAAAAAATTAACTCATTGTTAGGATGTAATGAACCCACTGAGGTAACATGGAAACCCACAAAGGGCAGGGGACTGAAATAAGTAAAAACTGATAGGGTTTAATGTTATATTAAAGTAAATAAAACTGGGAAAACAAAATGGAGTCTGCAAAATCTGCAGTGCCACATGCAAAAGCAATGGTAGCATGGGAGAAACAAAACACCGGGGGCAAATAGTGCAAAGGGAATAACAAGACAAAAGGAAGAAGCTACCTGTAGATCTGCAGAATTTGATGGCAGATGGAAAAATATGTAGAAAATATGACAAATTGTCTATTATATAGAAAAAAATAGTTACTATTATATATCAAAACATTTTTTTACAATACTCAAAAATAATAATTGAATCTATTTCCATGGTGTTTATTTACTTCAACATACTCTAACGTGAAAAACATTTTTGAAGACCATTATATTTCTGTTAAAAATGTCTGGAAAGAGGATATGAGTAGAAGCATGGTCCTGGTGCTCAAACAGACATCTGTCCAATATAAACATCAGGAGAATAATGAAGATAAGGTACCTCCTTCTAATTCTTTAGGATATAACAATGTCCTTTATGTAGTGCGGGGAGAATGATGCCTAGTGCCACCCGTGGGTTTAACACATATAGCCAGGACTGGCACACTAATTCATCTCCCCATTAAGCCCAATTCCAGGTATATGGTAATAATAGGAGAAGAAAAACTCACTTTTGGAATCGTATTCAATCCTTGGAGGTCCTGTGATGTGCATACGCTGTTGCATGTCTGATATCAGCTGCATTGTTAGGAACCCAACCCCAACCTGCTCATGATGAAGCGCTACATGCGCGAAACGCATTGTACATTTTCCCTACCTCTCTAGGGTTTTTCCGTATGATCCAATAAACTATTTCATATTTTTATGAGTGAGCCCCTTCTGGATCCTTTATTACTTTGGATAGTGCTCCCGTTTTTTTCTACTTTTGAAAAGAGGATATAAAAGATTACCATTTTTGGTTTCCCTTCTACATTCCAATATTCGTTCCTTCAATTTTCGAATGGTACATCCCACATATTGACTACCATTCACACACAATATCAGTATTTTTAAAAAGGGGTTTCTAGGGATCCATGGATTCCCCGGGGATACCTAAAGGGTCCCCTGCAATTTTCAACTCATTTGAAAATAGGAACAAATACAGAAGAATTTATAATGTATCTGATCTCAGACGTGCTATTAAAGAGGGTTGGGGTTCCTTACAATGTATCTGGCCTCAGACGCACTATTAGAGAGGGTTGGGGTTCCTTACAATGCATCTGATCTCAGACGCGCTAGTAGAGAGGGTTGGGGTTCCTTACAATGCATCTGATCTCAGACGCGCTAGTAGACAGGGTTGGGGTTCCTTACAATGTATCTGATCTCAGACGCACTAGTAGAGACGGTTGGGGTTCCTTACAATGCATCTGATCTTAGACGCGCTGTTAGAGAGTGTTGGGGTTCCGCAGAATTTTACAATATAATTATAGGGTTCCTACGCCAAAAACTGGTTAACAAACACTGCACTACATAATTTGAAGTACATTGAAAATATTGTTTAATTTCATGCATTTTATTTGTACAGCTGCTTCTAAGTTTTAATTGTTTTTTTCAGTCCTCAACAAGCTTTACACAGATGACAAGAAAAATCCCTTTGGGGTAGACACTCCAAGCTCTGTTAAATCTAGGCTACTAGTGTGACATTACATCTTTAAGTAACATCTGTGAGTTTTTAAAGGGTATTCACAAAGCAAATTTTATGTAAAATCAATAACATCAGGTTGCTCATTTGCATGTGGCGTAAACGTCAGGACAAGCGCTAACTGGCTGTAACGCTGGTTCTGGTTATCCATAGGTCAAGAAGATGCCAGGTCTATATCGCCAATAAAAATACATCAATGGATCCCTTGGAAACTATCGTGGCCATCAGGGCAGGCAATAAACATGCCTTCATGACCCCTAAAGTAACCAAGGGGTTAATGCAAATAACCTAACTATTGTACCACCCATTAGAACCACTATGGCACAAAATGGGTTAACTCCCCCCCTCTTGACATCCCATCTGGGCAGTCTAACCTCCCTCCCACTATGACATACAATGTGTAGTAGGGTAGCAGGGTCTTTGTATTAACCCCTCGGTTACCTCAGTGGCCATGAAGGCATGGATAATGCATGCTTCATGGCCACTATGGCTTCAGACGGGTGAATACACAGGTCATGGGGACGTTTTTAATAGGAAAAGACAGGTTTAGGTCATGTTTGCATAATGGGTGATTTTAATTATCCAGACCTAGACTGGGGCAATGAGGTTAGCATTACAACATCTCGGAGATATTCCGTGGCTATCTTATCTGCTCCTGCCTTTCTACTCCAATTGGATTTAATCTTTAGAAGTTTTCTAGTATTATCTGTATTTAATATGGGTGTGTCCCTGCTTGCTAAACTCACTTGTTTTTAAGAGAATACTACCTTAGAGGTAGGATAAGATTTCTAAACCAAAACTTTTCATATGCTGTTTGGTATTTGGACATACAGTGTCATTGACCAATATCAACCTATTTAACATGGAATTAGTTTTATCCCAGTGTGGAAAGCAGAAAAAGATAGTGGACAGCCATTCCTACAGCACGTCTTAGGCCGCGCTTATAGTGCCGGCGACGGCGATGCGACGTCGCCCCGAAAACAAATACATTGTCACTGCGTGCGCTTATAGTAAGCGCGACGGCGACAATGCGACGGAGCGACGTCGCCGTCGCGAAAACTGGTTGCCGGCAAAATTTGATTTAACAAGGGCTGTCGCCTCATGTGACGGCCCTTAAACCAATCAAATGCCCAGAAACCCGCGACGCCGACGCCCGGCGAAATATAACTTTCGTCTGTGGCGATGGCAATGGGTGACGTCACCAGTCGTGTCGCCATCAACGGCACTATAGGCACGGCCTTAGATAGAATGAGTGGTGATAAAACAAAGACGTTTTAGCTTTGGGAAGAACGAGGGAGGTGTAAAGCACGACTTCACACAGAAGGTGGAGATGTTTTGCTGAAGCTCGGTATAATGTACATTCGCATGACTGCTCGGCTGCAAAAGTAGAGGCAGTGAAAACTGTTGCAAAAATTAGACAGCGTTCTGGAGAAGATATGGAAACTGCGGCCCAAGGGATTAATGAGGGCACAGTTGGTTTATCGCTCGCAGCCCAGGCAGCACTTCCTAATTCTGATGTACTGAAAAAAATGGGGAGGAGGCAAAGAAATTAAATTAATTCAATTCCCCCCATCCCTCCTCCCCCCCCCCCCCCGTCCCATCTAATACCTGGAAACTACCAAACCTATGAACTGCAACCAGGTAAAATGGAAAGATTTTTAATTGCAGACAGCAGCCCTAATTCACAATGGATACTGCTTTTTGGCAGCCAACAGAATCTGCACATACTGAGAGATTAAAAAACCTGGTCTGTGGTTCCACCTCAACCTCCACCCCCAAGTACTCTCTGATCAATCTTTGTATCATGACCCAGAATACCTGAATTTTTGGGCAACTCCACCAAATATGAACCATATCTCCTTTTTGCCCGCATCCCCTCCAGCACAAATCCGGGAACCCGGGGAAGATCTTAGCCAGCCTGCTCGGGGTTAGGTACCAATGAAATAGAATTTTATAAATATTCTCTTTGATAGTGGTACAGATTGACGTTTCTGCAGCTACCTCCCAAATGTCCTCCCAGTCTTCTCTATCGATCTCTGTATTCAAATCTTCTGCCCATTTGATCATATAGCTATGTTGGCTGCCTGGAAAATGTGAATGCGCCTTCTAGGCAGACTGTCTTACGGAGACTAAGGGAAATAAAGATGATGGAGCTCCTCACAGCACAGTTGAACCAGAAAACTGACAAATTTCACAAAATTTGGGAAATATGGCCAGGAAACTAGGGAAATATATATAAATATATATTATTTATATAAATAAATACAGAAATACCAGACAAATGGGCTCGTCCTACCCCCCCCCCCCTTCCACCCCTCCCACCCTTCTTTTTCTTCTTTTCTACGTTCTTCTCTTTCCTTTGTTAAGCTCATGAGAGACGCGTGTTATATCAATTATTTTATTTCAGATGACGAACTGTTAATGCTCTTTGTTCTATGGACAATATATTTGTTATGTCTCTCTAAAACAATAAAAATAAATTGAAACAAAAAACCTGGTCTGTGGATGGAACATTTAAATCTGTGCCAGTTATTTGCTCAAGTATACGTTGTACTTAGAGATTTGTGCAGAGCGATTTGGTGGTGTTCAGCCAGTATTATATACTTTGCTGCCTAACAAGCAAAGAAATACTTATAAAATATTGTTCCAGATGATAGAAAATGCAGAACCTGAAGCCCCAGAATCCCTTCCATGCAATTCTGGCAGCTTTTACTTCAATTAAGAATGCGTTTCCTGATGTGCGCCTGTACGGATGCGTTTCCTGATGTGCGCCTGTACGGAAGCGTTTCCTGATGTGCGCCTGTACGGAAGCGTTTCCTGATGTGCGCCTGTACGGAAGCGTTTCCTGATGTGCGCCTGTACGGAAGCGTTTCCTGATGTGCACCTGTACGGAAGCGTTTCCTGATGTGCACCTGTACGGAAGCGTTTCCTGATGTGCGCCTGTACGGAAGCGTTTCCTGATGTGCGCCTGTACGGAAGCGTTTCCTGATGTGCGCCTGTACGGAAGCGTTTCCTGATGTGCGCCTGTACGGATGCGTTTCCTGATGTGCGCCTGTACGGATGCGTTTCCTGATGTGCGCCTGTACGGATGCGTTTCCTGATGTGCGCCTGTATGGAAGCGTTTCCTGATGTGCGCCTGTACGGAAGCGTTTCCTGATGTGCGCCTGTACGGATGTTTTCTGATGTGCGCCTGTACGGAAGCGTTTCCTGATGTGCGCCTGTACGGAAGCGTTTCCTGATGTGCGCCTGTACGGAAGCGTTTCCTGATGTGCACCTGTACGGAAGCGTTTCCTGATGTGCGCCTGTACGGAAGCGTTTCCTGATGTGCGCCTGTACTATGCGTTTCCTGATGTGCGCCTGTACGGAAGCGTTTCCTGATGTGCGCCTGTACGGAAGCGTTTCCTGATGTGCGCCTGTACGGAAGCGTTTCCTGATGTGCGCCTGTACGGAAGCGTTTCCTGATGTGCGCCTGTACGGAAGCATTTCCTGGTGTGCGCCTGTACGGAAGCGTTTCCTGATGTGCGCCTGTACGGAAGCGTTTCCTGATGTGCGCCTGTACGGAAGCGTTTCCTGATGTGCGCCTGTACGGAAGCATTTCCTGGTGTGCGCCTGTACGGAAGCGTTTCCTGATGTGCGCCTGTACGGAAGCGTTTCCTGATGTGCGCCTGTACGGATGTGTTTCCTGATGTGCGCCTGTACGGAAGCGTTTCCTGATGTGCGCCTGTACGGAAGTGTTTCCTGATGTGCGCCTGTACGGAAGTGTTTCCTGATGTGCGCCTGTACGGAAGCGTTTCCTGATGTGCGCCTGTATGTACGCGTTTCCTGATGTGCGCCTGTATGGAAGCGTTTCCTGATGTGCGCCTGTACGGAAGCGTTTCCTGATGTGCGCCTGTACGGATGTTTTCTGATGTGCGGCTATATTGACGCGCTTCCTGATGTGCGCCTGTACGGATGAGTTTCCTGATGTGCGCCTGTACGGAAGCGTTTCCTGATGTGCGCCTGTACGGAGGCATTTCCTGATGTGCGCCTGTACGGAAGCATTTCCTGATGTGCGCCTGTACGGAAGCGTTTCCTGATGTGCGCCTGTACGGAAGCGTTTCCTGATGTGCGCCTGTACGGAAGCGTTTCCTGATGTGCGCCTGTACGGAAGCGTTTCCTTATGTGCGCCTGTAAAGAAGCGTTTCCTGATGTGCGCCTGTACGGAAGCGTTTCCTGATGTGCGCCTGTACGGAAGCATTTCCTGATGTGCGCCTGTACGGAAGCGTTTCCTGATGTGCGCTTGTACGGAAGCGTTTCCTGATGTGCGCCTGTACAGAAGCGTTTCCTGATGTGCGCCTGTACGGAAGCGTTTCCTGATGTGCGCCTGTACGGAAGCGTTTCCTGATGTGCGCCTGTACAGAAGCGTTTCCTGATGTGCGCCTGTACGGAAGCGTTTCCTGATGTGCGCCTGTACGGAAGCGTTTCCTGATGTGCGCCTGTACGGAAGCGTTTCCTGATGTGCGCCTGTACGGAAGCGTTTCCTGATGTGCGCCTGTACAGAAACGTTTCCTGATGTGCGCCTGTACGGAAGCGTTTCCTGATGTGCGCCTGTACGGAAGCGTTTCCTGATGTGCGCCTGTACGGAAGCGTTTCCTGATGTTCGCCTGTATGGAAGCGTTTCCTGATGTGCGCCTGTATGGAAGCGTTTCCTGATGTGCGCCTGTACAGATGAGTTTCCTGATGTGTGCCTGTACGGAAGCGTTTCCTGATGTTCGCCTGTACGGAAGCGTTTCCTGATGTGCGCCTGTACGGAAGCGTTTCCTGATGTGCGCCTGTACGGAAGCGTTTCCTGATGTGTGCCTGTACGGAAGCGTTTCCTGATGTGCGCCTGTACGGAAGCGTTTCCTGATGTGCGCCTGTACGGAAGCGTTTCCTGATGTGCGCCTGTATGGAAGCGTTTCCTGATGTGCGCCTGTACGGAAGCGTTTCCTGATGTGCGCCTGTACGGAAGCGTTTCCTGATGTGCGCCTGTACGGAAGCGTTTCCTGATGTTCGCCTGTACAGAAGCGTTTCCTGATGTGCGCCTGTACGGAAGCGTTTCCTGATGTGCGCCTGTACGGAAGCGTTTCCTGATGTGCGCCTGTACGGAAGCGTTTCCTGATGTGCGCCTGTACGGAAGCGTTTCCTGATGTTCGCCTGTATGGAAGCGTTTCCTGATGTGCGCCTGTACGGAAGCGTTTCCTGATGTGCGCCTGTACAGATGAGTTTCCTGATGTGTGCCTGTACGGAAGCGTTTCCTGATGTTCGCCTGTACGGAAGCGTTTCCTGATGTGCGCCTGTACGGAAGCGTTTCCTGATGTGTGCCTGTACGGAAGCGTTTCCTGATGTGCGCCTGTACGGAAGCGTTTCCTGATGTGTGCCTGTACGGAAGCGTTTCCTGATGTGCGCCTGTACGGAAGCGTTTCCTGATGTGTGCCTGTACGGAAGCGTTTCCTGATGTGCGCCTGTACGGAAGCGTTTCCTGATGTGCGCCTGTACGGAAGCGTTTCCTGATGTTCGCCTGTACAGAAGCGTTTCCTGATGTGTGCCTGTACGGAAGCGTTTCCTGATGTGCGCCTGTACGGAAGCGTTTCCTGATGTTCGCCTGTACGGAAGCGTTTCCTGATGTTCGCCTGTACGGAAGCGTTTCCTGATGTGCGCTTGTACGGAAGCGTTTTCTGATGTGCGCCTGTACGGAAGCATTTCCTGATGTGTGCCTGTACGGAAGCGTTTCCTGATGTGCGCCTGTACGGAAGCGTTTCCTGATGTGTGCCTGTACGGAAGCGTTTCCTGATGTGCGCCTGTACGGAAGCGTTTCCTGATGTTCGCCTGTACGGAAGCGTTTCCTGATGTGTGCCTGTACGGAAGCGTTTCCTGATGTTCGCCTGTACGGAAGCGTTTCCTGATGTTCGCCTGTGCGGAAGCGTTTCCTGATGTGCGCTTGTACGGAAGCGTTTTCTGATGTGCGCCTGTACGGAAGCATTTCCTGATGTGCGCCTGTACGGAAGCGTTTCCTGATGTGCGCCTGTACGGAAGCGTTTCCTGATGTGTGCCTGTACGGAAGCGTTTCCTGATGTTCGCCTGTACGGAAGCGTTTCCTGATGTGCGCCTGTACGGAAGCGTTTCCTGATGTGCGCCTGTACGGAAGCGTTTCCTGATGTTCGCCTGTGCGGAAGCGTTTCCTGATGTGCGCTTGTACGGAAGCGTTTTCTGATGTGCGCCTGTACGGAAGCATTTCCTGATGTGTGCCTGTACGGAAGCGTTTCCTGATATGCGCCTGTACGGAAGCGTTTCCTGATGTGCGCCTGTACGGAAGCGTTTCCTGATGTGTGCCTGTACGGAAGCGTTTCCTGATGTGCGCCTGTACGGAAGCGTTTCCTGATGTTCGCCTGTACGGAAGCGTTTCCTGATGTTCGCCTGTACGGAAGCGTTTCCTGATGTGCGCTTGTACGGAAGCGTTTTCTGATGTGCGCCTGTACGGAAGCATTTCCTGATGTGCGCTTGTACGGAAGCGTTTCCTGATGTGTGCCTGTACGGAAGCGTTTCCTGATGTGCGCCTGTACGGAAGCGTTTCCTGATGTTCGCCTGTACGGAAGCGTTTCCTGATGTGCGCCTGTACGGAAGCGTTTCCTGATGTGCGCCTGTACGATGCGTTTCCTGATATGCGCCTGTATGTACGCGTTTCCTGATGTGCGCCTGTACGGAAGCGTTTCCTGATGTGCGCCTGTACGGAAGCATTTCCTGATGTGCGCCTGTACGGAAGCGTTTCCTGATGTGCGCCTGTACGGAAGCGTTTCCTGATGTGCGCCTGTACGGAAGCGTTTCCTGATGTGCGCCTGTACGGAAGCGTTTCCTGATGTGCGCCTGTACGGAAGCGTTTCCTGATGTGCGCCTGTACGGAAGCGTTTCCTGATGTGCGCCTGTACGGAAGCGTTTCCTGATGTGCGCCTGTACGGAAGCGTTTCCTGATGTGCGCCTGTACGGAAGCGTTTCCTGATGTGCGCCTGTACGGAAGCGTTTCCTGATGTTCGCCTGTACGGAAAAGTTTCCTGATGTGCACCTGTACGGAAGCGTTTCCTGATGTGCGCTTGTACGGAAGCGTTTCCTGATGTGCGCCTGTACGGAAGCGTTTCCTGATGTGCGCCTGTACGATGCGTTTCCTGATGTGCGCCTGTACGGAAGCGTTTCCTGGTGTGCGCCTGTACGGAAGCGTTTCCTGATGTGCGCCTGTACGGATGCGTTTCCTGATGTGCGCCTGTACGGAAGCGTTTCCTGATGTGCGCCTGTACGGAAGCGTTTCCTGATGTGCGCCTGTACGGAAGCGTTTCCTGATGTGCGCCTGTACGGAAGCGTTTCCTGATGTGCGCCTCTACGGAAGCGTTTCCTGATGTGCGCCTGTACGGAAGCGTTTCCTGATGTGCGCCTGTACGGAAGCGTTTCCTGATGTGCGCCTGTACGGAAGCGTTTCCTGATGTGCGCCTGTACGGAAGCGTTTCCTGATGTGCGCCTGTACGGAAGCGTTTCCTGATGTGCGCCTGTACGGATGTGTTTCCTGATGTGCGCCTGTACGGATGTGTTTTCTGATGTGCGGCTATATTGACGCTTTTCCTGATGTGCGCCTGTACGGAAAAGTTTCCTGATGTGCGCCTGTACGGAAGCGTTTCCTGATGTGCGCCTGTACGGAAGCGTTTCCTGATGTGCGCCTGTACGGAAGCGTTTCCTGATGTGCGCCTGTACGGAAGCGTTTCCTGATGTGCGCCTGTACGATGCGTTTCCTGATGTGCGCCTGTACGGAAAAGTTTCCTGATGTGCGCCTGTACGGAAGCGTTTCCTGATGTGCGCCTGTACGATGCGTTTCCTGACGTGCGCCTGTACGAAAAAGTTTCCTGATGTGCGCCTGTACGATGCGTTTCCTGATATGCGCCTGTATGTACGCGTTTCCTGATGTGCGCCTGTACGGAAGCGTTTCCTGATGTGCGCCTGTACGGAAGCATTTCCTGATGTGCGCCTGTACGGAAGCGTTTCCTGATGTGCGCCTGTACGGAAGCGTTTCCTGATGTTCGCCTGTACGGAAGCGTTTCCTGATGTGCGCCTGTACGGATGCGTTTCCTGATATGCGCCTGTACGGAAGCGTTTCCTGATGTGCGCCTGTACGGAAGCGTTTCCTGATGTGCGCCTGTACGGAAGCGTTTCCTGATGTGCGCCTGTACGATGCGTTTCCTGATGTGCGCCTGTACGGAAGCGTTTCCTGATGTGCGCCTGTACGGAAGCGTTTCCTGATGTGCGCCTGTACGATGCGTTTCCTGATGTGCGCCTGTACGGAAAAGTTTCCTGATGTGCGCCTGTACGGAAGCGTTTCCTGATGTGCGCCTGTACGATGCGTTTCCTGATGTGCGCCTGTACGGAAAAGTTTCCTGATGTGCGCCTGTACGATGCGTTTCCTGATATGCGCCTGTATGTACGCGTTTCCTGATGTGCGCCTGTACGGAAGCGTTTCCTGATGTGCGCCTGTACGGAAGCGTTTCCTGATGTGCGCCTGTACGGAAGCGTTTCCTGATATGCGCATGTACGATGCGTTTCCTGATGTGCGCCTGTACGGAAAAGTTTCCTGATGTGCGCCTGTACGGAAGCGTTTCCTGATGTGCGCCTGTACAGATGCGTTTCCTGATGTGCGCCTGTACGGAAGCGTTTCCTGATGTTCGCCTGTACGGAAGCGTTTCCTGATGTGCGCCTGTACGGATGCGTTTCCTGATGTGCGCCTGTACGGAAGCGTTTCCTGATGTGCGCCTGTACGGAAGCGTTTCCTGATGTGCGCCTGTACGGAAGCGTTCCTGATGTGCGCCTGTACGGAAGCGTTTCCTGATGTGCGCCTGTACGGAAGCGTATCCTGATGTGCGCCTGTACGGACGCGTTTCCTGATGTGCGCCTGTACGGATGTGTTTCCTGATGTGCGCCTGTACGGATGTGTTTTCTGATGTGCGGCTATATTGACGCGTTTCCTGATGTGCGCCTGTACGGAAAAGTTTCCTGATGTGCGCCTGTACGGAAGCGTTTCCTGATGTGCGCCTGTACGGAAGCGTTTCCTGATGTGCGCCTGTACGATGCGTTTCCTGATGTGCGCCTGTACGGAAAAGTTTCCTGATGTGCGCCTGTACGGAAGCGTTTCCTGATGTGCGCCTGTACGATGCGTTTCCTGATGTGCGCCTGTACGGAAGTGTTTCCTGATGTGCGCCTGTACGGAAGCGTTTCCTGATGTGCGCCTGTACGGAAGCGTTTCCTGATGTGCGCCTGTACGGAAGCGTTTCCTGATGTGCGCCTGTACGGAAGCGTTTCCTGATGTGCGCCTGTACGGAAGCGTTTCCTGATGTGCGCTTGTACGGAAGCGTTTTCTGATGTGCGCCTGTACGATGCGTTTCCTGATGTGCGCCTGTACGGAAGCATTTCCTGATGTGTGCCTGTACGGAAGCGTTTCCTGATGTGCGCCTGTACGGAAGCGTTTCCTGATGTGCGCCTGTATGGAAGCGTTTCCTGATGTGCGCTTGTACGGAAGCGTTTCCTGATGTGCGCCTGTACAGAAGCGTTTCCTGATGTGCGCCTGTACGGAAGCGTTTCCTGATGTGCGCCTGTACGGAAGCGTTTCCTGATGTGCGCCTGTACAGATGAGTTTCCTGATGTGCGCCTGTACGGAAGCGTTTCCTGATGTGCGCTTGTACGGAAGCGTTTTCTGATGTGCGCCTGTACAGATGAGTTTCCTGATGTGCGCCTGTACGGAAGCGTTTCCTGATGTGCGCTTGTACGGAAGCGTTTTCTGATGTGCGCTTGTACGGAAGCGTTTTCTGATGTGCGCCTGTACGGAGGCGTTTCCTGATGTGCGCCTGTACGGAAGCGTTTCCTGATGTGCGCCTGTACGGAAGCGTTTCCTGATGTGCGCCTGTACGGAAGCGTTTCCTGATGTGCGCCTGTACGGAAGCGTTTCCTGATGTGCGCCTGTACGATGCGTTTCCTGATGTGCGCCTGTACGGAAGCGTTTCCTGATGTGCGCCTGTACGGAAGCGTTTCCTGATGTGCGCCTGTACGGAAGCGTTTCCTGATGTGCGCCTGTACGATGCGTTTCCTGATGTGCGCCTGTACGGAAGCGTTTCCTGATGTGCGCCTGTACGGAAGCGTTTCCTGATGTGCGCCTGTACGGAAGCGTTTCCTGATGTGCGCCTGTACGGATGAGTTTCCTGATGTGCGCCTGTACGGAAGCGTTTCCTGATGTGCGCCTGTACGGAGGCATTTCCTGATGTGCGCCTGTACGGAAGCATTTCCTGATGTGCGCCTGTACGGAAGCGTTTCCTGATGTGCGCCTGTACGGAAGCGTTTCCTGATGTGCGCCTGTACGGAAGCGTTTCCTGATGTGCGCCTGTACGGAAGCGTTTCCTTATGTGCGCCTGTAAAGAAGCGTTTCCTGATGTGAGCCTCTACGGAAGCGTTTCCTGATGTGCGCCTGTACGGAAGCATTTCCTGATGTGCGCCTGTACGGAAGCGTTTCCTGATGTGCGCTTGTACGGAAGCGTTTCCTGATGTGCGCCTGTACAGAAGCGTTTCCTGATGTGCGCCTGTACGGAAGCGTTTCCTGATGTGCGCCTGTACGGAAGCGTTTCCTGATGTGCGCCTGTACGGAAGCGTTTCCTGATGTGCGCCTGTACGGAAGCGTTTCCTGATGTGCGCCTGTACAGAAACGTTTCCTGATGTGCGCCTGTACGGAAGCGTTTCCTGATGTGCGCCTGTACGGAAGCGTTTCCTGATGTGCGCCTGTACGGAAGCGTTTCCTGATGTTCGCCTGTATGGAAGCGTTTCCTGATGTGCGCCTGTATGGAAGCGTTTCCTGATGTGCGCCTGTACAGATGAGTTTCCTGATGTGTGCCTGTACGGAAGCGTTTCCTGATGTTCGCCTGTACGGAAGCGTTTCCTGATGTGCGCCTGTACGGAAGCGTTTCCTGATGTGCGCCTGTACGGAAGCGTTTCCTGATGTGTGCCTGTACGGAAGCGTTTCCTGATGTGCGCCTGTACGGAAGCGTTTCCTGATGTGCGCCTGTACGGAAGCGTTTCCTGATGTGCGCCTGTATGGAAGCGTTTCCTGATGTGCGCCTGTACGGAAGCGTTTCCTGATGTGCGCCTGTACGGAAGCGTTTCCTGATGTGCGCCTGTACGGAAGCGTTTCCTGATGTTCGCCTGTACAGAAGCGTTTCCTGATGTGTGCCTGTACGGAAGCGTTTCCTGATGTGCGCCTGTACGGAAGCGTTTCCTGATGTGCGCCTGTACGGAAGCGTTTCCTGATGTTCGCCTGTATGGAAGCGTTTCCTGATGTGCGCCTGTACGGAAGCGTTTCCTGATGTGCGCCTGTACAGATGAGTTTCCTGATGTGTGCCTGTACGGAAGCGTTTCCTGATGTGCGCCTGTACGGAAGCGTTTCCTGATGTGCGCCTGTACGGAAGCGTTTCCTGATGTGCGCCTGTACGGAAGCGTTTCCTGATGTGCGCCTGTACGGAAGCGTTTCCTGATGTGCGCCTGTACGGAAGCGTTTCCTGATGTGTGCCTGTACGGAAGCGTTTCCTGATGTGTGCCTGTACGGACGCGTTTCCTGATGTGCGCCTGTACGGAAGCGTTTCCTGATGTGTGCCTGTACGGAAGCGTTTCCTGATGTGCGCCTGTACGGAAGCGTTTCCTGATGTGCGCCTGTACGGAAGCGTTTCCTGATGTTCGCCTGTACGGAAGCGTTTCCTGATGTGCGCTTGTACGGAAGCGTTTTCTGATGTGCGCCTGTACGGAAGCATTTCCTGATGTGTGCCTGTACGGAAGCGTTTCCTGATGTGCGCCTGTACGGAAGCGTTTCCTGATGTGTGCCTGTACGGAAGCGTTTCCTGATGTGCGCCTGTACGGAAGCGTTTCCTGATGTTCGCCTGTACGGAAGCGTTTCCTGATGTGTGCCTGTACGGAAGCGTTTCCTGATGTTCGCCTGTACGGAAGCGTTTCCTGATGTTCGCCTGTGCGGAAGCGTTTCCTGATGTGCGCTTGTACGGAAGCGTTTTCTGATGTGCGCCTGTACGGAAGCATTTCCTGATGTGTGCCTGTACGGAAGCGTTTCCTGATGTGCGCCTGTACGGAAGCGTTTCCTGATGTGTGCCTGTACGGAAGCGTTTCCTGATGTTCGCCTGTACGGAAGCGTTTCCTGATGTTCGCCTGTGCGGAAGCGTTTCCTGATGTGCGCTTGTACGGAAGCGTTTTCTGATGTGCGCCTGTACGGAAGCATTTCCTGATGTGTGCCTGTACGGAAGCGTTTCCTGATGTGCGCCTGTACGGAAGCGTTTCCTGATGTGTGCCTGTACGGAAGCGTTTCCTGATGTGCGCCTGTACGGAAGCGTTTCCTGATGTTCGCCTGTACGGAAGCGTTTCCTGATGTTCGCCTGTACGGAAGCGTTTCCTGATGTGCGCTTGTACGGAAGCGTTTTCTGATGTGCGCCTGTACGGAAGCATTTCCTGATGTGCGCTTGTACGGAAGCGTTTCCTGATGTGTGCCTGTACGGAAGCGTTTCCTGATGTGCGCCTGTACGGAAGCGTTTCCTGATGTTCGCCTGTACGGAAGCGTTTCCTGATGTGCGCCTGTACGGAAGCGTTTCCTGATGTGCGCCTGTACGATGCGTTTCCTGATATGCGCCTGTATGTACGCGTTTCCTGATGTGCGCCTGTACGGAAGCGTTTCCTGATGTGCGCCTGTACGGAAGCATTTCCTGATGTGCGCCTGTACGGAAGCGTTTCCTGATGTGCGCCTGTACGGAAGCGTTTCCTGATGTGCGCCTGTACGGAAGCGTTTCCTGATGTGCGCCTGTACGGAAGCGTTTCCTGATGTGCGCCTGTACGGAAGCGTTTCCTGATGTGCGCCTGTACGGAAGCGTTTCCTGATGTGCGCCTGTACGGAAGCGTTTCCTGATGTGCGCCTGTACGGAAGCGTTTCCTGATGTGCGCCTGTACGGAAGCGTTTCCTGATGTGCGCCTGTACGGAAGCGTTTCCTGATGTTCGCCTGTACGGAAAAGTTTCCTGATGTGCACCTGTACGGAAGCGTTTCCTGATGTGCGCTTGTACGGAAGCGTTTCCTGATGTGCGCCTGTACGGAAGCGTTTCCTGATGTGCGCCTGTACGATGCGTTTCCTGATGTGCGCCTGTACGGAAGCGTTTCCTGGTGTGCGCCTGTACGGAAGCGTTTCCTGATGTGCGCCTGTACGGATGCGTTTCCTGATGTGCGCCTGTACGGAAGCGTTTCCTGATGTGCGCCTGTACGGAAGCGTTTCCTGATGTGCGCCTGTACGGAAGCGTTTCCTGATGTGCGCCTGTACGGAAGCGTTTCCTGATGTGCGCCTCTACGGAAGCGTTTCCTGATGTGCGCCTGTACGGAAGCGTTTCCTGATGTGCGCCTGTACGGAAGCGTTTCCTGATGTGCGCCTGTACGGAAGCGTTTCCTGATGTGCGCCTGTACGGAAGCGTTTCCTGATGTGCGCCTGTACGGAAGCGTTTCCTGATGTGCGCCTGTACGGATGTGTTTCCTGATGTGCGCCTGTACGGATGTGTTTTCTGATGTGCGGCTATATTGACGCTTTTCCTGATGTGCGCCTGTACGGAAAAGTTTCCTGATGTGCGCCTGTACGGAAGCGTTTCCTGATGTGCGCCTGTACGGAAGCGTTTCCTGATGTGCGCCTGTACGGAAGCGTTTCCTGATGTGCGCCTGTACGGAAGCGTTTCCTGATGTGCGCCTGTACGATGCGTTTCCTGATGTGCGCCTGTACGGAAAAGTTTCCTGATGTGCGCCTGTACGGAAGCGTTTCCTGATGTGCGCCTGTACGATGCGTTTCCTGACGTGCGCCTGTACGAAAAAGTTTCCTGATGTGCGCCTGTACGATGCGTTTCCTGATATGCGCCTGTATGTACGCGTTTCCTGATGTGCGCCTGTACGGAAGCGTTTCCTGATGTGCGCCTGTACGGAAGCATTTCCTGATGTGCGCCTGTACGGAAGCGTTTCCTGATGTGCGCCTGTACGGAAGCGTTTCCTGATGTTCGCCTGTACGGAAGCGTTTCCTGATGTGCGCCTGTACGGATGCGTTTCCTGATATGCGCCTGTACGGAAGCGTTTCCTGATGTGCGCCTGTACGGAAGCGTTTCCTGATGTGCGCCTGTACGGAAGCGTTTCCTGATGTGCGCCTGTACGATGCGTTTCCTGATGTGCGCCTGTACGGAAGCGTTTCCTGATGTGCGCCTGTACGGAAGCGTTTCCAGATGTGCGCCTGTACGATGCGTTTCCTGATGTGCGCCTGTACGGAAAAGTTTCCTGATGTGCGCCTGTACGGAAGCGTTTCCTGATGTGCGCCTGTACGATGCGTTTCCTGATGTGCGCCTGTACGGAAAAGTTTCCTGATGTGCGCCTGTACGATGCGTTTCCTGATATGCGCCTGTATGTACGCGTTTCCTGATGTGCGCCTGTACGGAAGCGTTTCCTGATGTGCGCCTGTACGGAAGCGTTTCCTGATGTGCGCCTGTACGGAAGCGTTTCCTGATATGCGCATGTACGATGCGTTTCCTGATGTGCGCCTGTACGGAAAAGTTTCCTGATGTGCGCCTGTACGGAAGCGTTTCCTGATGTGCGCCTGTACAGATGCGTTTCCTGATGTGCGCCTGTACGGAAGCGTTTCCTGATGTTCGCCTGTACGGAAGCGTTTCCTGATGTGCGCCTGTACGGATGCGTTTCCTGATGTGCGCCTGTACGGAAGCGTTTCCTGATGTGCGCCTGTACGGAAGCGTTTCCTGATGTGCGCCTGTACGGAAGCGTTCCTGATGTGCGCCTGTACGGAAGCGTTTCCTGATGTGCGCCTGTACGGAAGCGTATCCTGATGTGCGCCTGTACGGACGCGTTTCCTGATGTGCGCCTGTACGGATGTGTTTCCTGATGTGCGCCTGTACGGATGTGTTTTCTGATGTGCGGCTATATTGACGCGTTTCCTGATGTGCGCCTGTACGGAAAAGTTTCCTGATGTGCGCCTGTACGGAAGCGTTTCCTGATGTGCGCCTGTACGGAAGCGTTTCCTGATGTGCGCCTGTACGATGCGTTTCCTGATGTGCGCCTGTACGGAAAAGTTTCCTGATGTGCGCCTGTACGGAAGCGTTTCCTGATGTGCGCCTGTACGATGCGTTTCCTGATGTGCGCCTGTACGGAAGTGTTTCCTGATGTGCGCCTGTACGGAAGCGTTTCCTGATGTGCGCCTGTACGGAAGCGTTTCCTGATGTGCGCCTGTACGGAAGCGTTTCCTGATGTGCGCCTGTACGGAAGCGTTTCCTGATGTGCGCCTGTACGGAAGCGTTTCCTGATGTGCGCTTGTACGGAAGCGTTTTCTGATGTGCGCCTGTACGATGCGTTTCCTGATGTGCGCCTGTACGGAAGCATTTCCTGATGTGTGCCTGTACGGAAGCGTTTCCTGATGTGCGCCTGTACGGAAGCGTTTCCTGATGTGCGCCTGTATGGAAGCGTTTCCTGATGTGCGCTTGTACGGAAGCGTTTCCTGATGTGCGCCTGTACAGAAGCGTTTCCTGATGTGCGCCTGTACGGAAGCGTTTCCTGATGTGCGCCTGTACGGAAGCGTTTCCTGATGTGCGCCTGTACAGATGAGTTTCCTGATGTGCGCCTGTACGGAAGCGTTTCCTGATGTGCGCTTGTACGGAAGCGTTTTCTGATGTGCGCCTGTACAGATGAGTTTCCTGATGTGCGCCTGTACGGAAGCGTTTCCTGATGTGCGCTTGTACGGAAGCGTTTTCTGATGTGCGCTTGTACGGAAGCGTTTTCTGATGTGCGCCTGTACGGAGGCGTTTCCTGATGTGCGCCTGTACGGAAGCGTTTCCTGATGTGCGCCTGTACGGAAGCGTTTCCTGATGTGCGCCTGTACGGAAGCGTTTCCTGATGTGCGCCTGTACGGAAGCGTTTCCTGATGTGCGCCTGTACGATGCGTTTCCTGATGTGCGCCTGTACGGAAGCGTTTCCTGATGTGCGCCTGTACGGAAGCGTTTCCTGATGTGCGCCTGTACGGAAGCGTTTCCTGATGTGCGCCTGTACGATGCGTTTCCTGATGTGCGCCTGTACGGAAGCGTTTCCTGATGTGCGCCTGTACGGAAGCGTTTCCTGATGTGCGCCTGTACGGAAGCGTTTCCTGATGTGCGCCTGTACGGAAGCGTTTCCTGATGTGCGCCTGTACGGAAGCGTTTCCTGATGTGCGCCTGTACGATGCGTTTCCTGATGTGCGCCTGTACGGAAAAGTTTCCTGATGTGCGCCTGTACGGAAGCGTTTCCTGATGTGCGCCTGTACGATGCGTTTCCTGATGTGCGCCTGTACGGAAAAGTTTCCTGATGTGCGCCTGTACGGAAGCGTTTCCTGATGTGCGCCTGTACGGAAGCGTTTCCTGATGTGCGCCTGTACGATGCGTTTCCTGATATGCGCCTGTATGTACGCGTTTCCTGATGTGCGCCTGTACGGAAGCATTTCCTGATGTGCGCCTGTACGGAAGCGTTTCCTGATGTGCGCCTGTACGGATGCGTTTCCTGATGTGCGCCTGTACATACGCGTTTCCTGATATGCGCCTGTATGTACGCGTTTCCTGATGTGCGCCTGTACGGAAGCGTTTCCTGATGTGCGCCTGTACGGATGCGTTTCCTGATGTGCGCCTGTACATACGCGTTTCCTGATGTGCGCCTGTACGGATGCGTTTCCTGATGTGCGCCTGTACATACGCGTTTCCTGATATGCGCCTGTATGTACGCGTTTCCTGATGTGCGCCTGTATGGAAGCGTTTCCTGATGTGCGCCTGTACGGATGCGTTTCCTGATGTGCGCCTGTACATACGCGGTTCCTGATGTGCGCCTGTACGGAAGCGTTTCCTGATGTGCGCCTGTACGGAAGCGTTTCCTGATGTGCGCCTGTACGGATGTGTTTCCTGATGTGCGCCTGTACGGATGTGTTTCCTGATGTGTGCCTAACGTGCCCCTATTCTTAAGTAAGGGCCTGTAGATAAGATCAGGAAGCTCATGTATATGGAGGAGGTATGCCATATATGTCTCAAAGGGTTGCCCACTCGCAGCCTGAGTATGTGTCGGCCCGGCACAATCGGAAGGTCCCAGAACATCACTGAACTCAGACAGGATACTTCTCTCCCGTCCTTCTCTACTGCTATCAAGAGAATAGCTCCTCTGGGTAGGCCCTGGACCTTTGGGGATGTGGAGGTACTTAAGATGGTAGAGGATATTATTTCCATCTTTTGAGGAAGTGACATGATGCCACGAAACGCGTCAGAATGGTATTTGTTTTATTACGCTTTTTCATGCAATACATATTTTTGATAATTGAAGAGAACTGTGCCCAGTGTTCTGAAGTTTTTTCGCTTCCGTATTTCTCCCCCTCCCCCCCAACCTGACACCCCTCAGAGTATTCTCTCTCTGTTCTCCCCTCATGTATTTCTCTTACAGTATTTCCCCCTCATGTCTATTTTTTCCTCCTTCCCAATGCCTTTTTCTTTACCCTGTGTCTCTTTTCTCATACATGCTTTCTTTCTATTCTTTAACACCCCCGTGTCTCTGTCTCTCTTCTTATCACCTTTGTGCCATTCTTTCTTTAATCCCCCATGTTTCTCTCCCCTCCTCCCCAATGTTTCTCTCCCCACCAATGTCTTATTTTCCTCTTCCTCCCTTTAACAATCATAATACTTTTCTCCCCAGCATCTTTCTCACTCACTTCCCCCTTCATGTCTCTATCCTGTATTTCTCTGTTCTCCTCTATTTTCACTTAGTTTTTTTCTCTTACTGTATGTCTTCGATTCATGTCTTTTGCCCCCCGATTTAACCCTTCCCTCATTTTTCAGGCTGCCTCTGCTTCATGCTACACTGCCCTCCTCAGCTCTACCTGATGCCCCACCCACTGACTGAGGCTTCACCCACACAGTGCTCAGCAGAGAGGAAAGGATTTTCCTCTGTAAGGGGTCCCCTGCAGATAAGTGACTGTAGGAAGGGACCTGGGCCCCTAATAACCAACTTGCCCAGACAGTACCAGCAACCCCCCCCCCCCCCCCCCCCTGGATAAGAGCAAACACATCACAACAGGTTTTTTGGCTCTTGATTAAGTTTCAAGCTCTATTTCTGTTTTATGCTGTTAATAGGATGCTACTTAGGCGTTATTTATGGAAAAGGACAGCAACATGTTTGTCACCGACGGGCTTGTGTGGTACCTCGTGAAGTAGTACCAACTCTGGTCTTTTTTTCAAGTGGCAACAAGGACCCAATGGCCATAGAGTGAGTTCAGTAGAGACCTCCTACAGTACCTTATACAATGTTGCCTCCTACATTTGGGACAGTACAGCTTCTCACTTTCTTGCCCTTATATTCTGGCCTTCAAATGTCACAGGATGAGGTTGATCTCTGAAGTAGCCACACACCCTAAAGGCTGCATAAACTCTGCATGGTTCTATGTGTTAACAGTAGTTCCACATGCAAGTCCAGCACTGGTGCAGGGTTCTGATTCAAATCAGGCATCCAATCTAAAGCAAGTGGGATTTCCATTCCTCTTTGGAAGGTAACAAACAAACTGAACTTTAACGCTATTGATGCAAAAGAAAAAAGCAAGTGTGATATTTTTGCACTGTTGAAGATGAGACTGTAGCATCTAAGGAAGGCATAATACACAGCGAGTATAAATCAACAAATTCATTACCAAAAAAAGGGGGGGGGGAATCCCAAAATAAACCAGATATGTTTATTGCAAAAAAATGTTAAACTTCATACTTTTCGCAAAAGTTTGCATATTTTCCCGAATGCAAAAATTCTAAGGTTTAGTCTCTCCTGCGTTTTTACTAAAATGTTGCTTGGATTTGAACAGTTGCTCCAAAGTTCAATTTAAACATCCGAATTAACCTCAAAGTTTGGATTTGGAACCTGCCCATCCTACGCGCGTACAACATGAAAAAAATGTCAAATGCTGAAGTACTGAAATTGGCAGGAAACTTTTGCTGACTGAGGCCAGATTTAGAAATCTTCGTCCCCTGGTATAAAAAGGAAACTATTAAATATACTGTATTGCTATCAATTGGTGCTTGCTGTGAACTACGTATATGCCGTGCTATGCATTAGCAATACAGAAGGCACTGTACTGTATGTGAATTTCCAGCATTAAAAAAAAATCTAATAAATGCCAGTGGAAAATGAACTATGTTTGTGTGTGATCCTATGTGTTATTATTTTATTTTTAAATGAATCTGTTTTGTAGTATTAGATAATACCACTTTTTTTAAATTAAACTCAATGTCAATTTTAATGAGTTTTAATATACGGAGCATCCTTTGATTTCTATTGCAGATTTTAGCCCACTTCCTCAGCAGTGCAAGATCTTTGTAACACTTTCCTGTTTGTGATAATTTGTTAAACATAAAGAACACCTACAAGCTCATATTGAACCCCCATAATAACCACAACATATATATAAGCATATAAGTGTCACATGCTGCTGAGCATGGCAATATATATTTAAAACCAGAGACAGAACATGAAACACAGACAGAGCTCAGTGCACATCCAGTGAAACTTATACACGGTACAGTGCCTAAATATATATGTATAGATATCTATTAAATAAAATGGTCTTTTAGTTTAACATTTTGGCCAAAGTGTTGTAAGCTCCTGAGCCACTACACGGCAGACCACATCTCAAGGGTCCCTAACACTAATATAAATTCTTAATAACCTGTGCATTACCAGGAAGAATGATTTATAATAAATCTGTCAAAATTATTTGCATAGTTCTAAGTCTGATTGAAGCTTTTATTAACCCGTAAATTAACAGGAAAAGCACTCTGTATTAGATTTGTCACAATCATACTGCAAGCAAGCAAGTTCCCCTGAGAGTGGGAGATGCTATGGAGTGAGCTTTTAACCATTTGAATGTGGGAGGGGGTGAGCTTCAATTAGGTAGGAGGTTGCCACCCTCCAATCAGCTAAGACCAGCTGAACAAGAATTGCAAAACATACAGAACACCTACAAGCTCATATTGAACCACCAAAATAACCACAACATATATATATATAAGCATATAAGTGTCACAGAGGAGTGCTAATGAGCATGGCAATATATATTTAAAACCAGAGACAGAACATGAAACACAGACAGAGCTCAGTGCACATCCAGTTAAACTTATACACGGTACAGTGCCTAAATATATATGTATAGATATCTATTAAATAAAATGGTCTTTTAGTTTAACATTTTGGCCAAAGTGTTGTAAGCCCCTGAGCCACTACATGGCAGACCACATCTCAAGGGTCCCTAACACCAATATAAATTCTTAATAACCTGTGCATTACCAGGAAGAATGATTTATAATAAATCTGTCAAAATTAGTTGCATAGTTCTAAGTCTGTTTCACTGGATGTGCACTGAGCTCTGTCTGTGTTACATGTTCTGTCTCTGGTTTTAAATGTGATAATTTGTTGCCAATATTCCCACCAGTTTAAGCTGCCAACTGTAACAATAGATAATGTTACCTTAGTAATATAAGAATACATTGTAGCTGCTGAGTTACACTGACTGAAGGATTGATTGCAACTGAAAGGCAGCCATTTAGTGAACCCTCGGAACCAGGATCTTTGCTGATCGATCACGGAAGATCTAATCGGCAGCATAGGTCATTACTTTTATTGAAAACTAATCAAATGCTGCATAGATTTTAAAAAAAAAAGATTTTTTTTTTACATTTTTGTTTTTTTAAAGTGCTGTGCGGAGTGCGTCTTTACCTTTACGATCAGTCATGTATAATTGAGTAAAGGAAACAATGCTTTCTATCAGCTTGATTTTCTAGCAGCCCCATAATATTCTGAGTTCATTGCACCTCCCTCTACACTTACCTGGATCACTATGCCCCTTATTCTGTAAGGTGTGATAAGCGCAGGTGACGTGTTATCGCATGAAGAGCCCATTGACTTTATTGGGGCTTTCCATGCGCTAGCACATCAGCTGTGCTAATAACACCTTACAGAACAAGGGCCTATGAGTTATTGGCAGTCAGGAGTGAAAACACTTAGTTGTCTGGTACATTCAAGCTAAGCAATACATTTCCTGCCTCATTGCCCTGTAGTAAATCTTTCTGGGAGGCTGTCACACTGATGTGGTTAAGGATGTTTAAATATGATCAATTGCACTCAAGGGGCAATGCACATCATTCATTACATAACCCAGAGTTTCTCCTGTCTTGTTCATTATAGGGATGTGCTTTAAATGCACAAGGACAAACAATGTAAAACAAGAGCGTAGACACATATCTAGTGACCATTGACCTGTCCAAATAAAAAGTAATTATAGATTTAGCTCAGTTCATCTTACCCAGCAACATGCCAGTCTTTACTCTGCATTTAATTTTAATGCATGAAATATTATTATACAGCACTACGTGTTGCACAGATCATTGGTGGGCAAAAGGAGGCAAGGAGGCGCTTCACCTGTGGTCCCACGACTGCTGCCCTCTCTCCCCGATGAAGTCCCCTGGTTAGTCGCACAGACGGGGTTTGTTGCGTCAAGTCACCACTCGACTAGTCCCGGGGGAGGTCACGCATTGTCAGGTTTGCTCATCGGAACTTAAGGCGCAGCAGAGGAAAGCAGACGGTTCTCGCTCTGCGGCACGTCAGACCTGCTCTCAGAACCGTCGGAAGATGCAGCAAGGCAAAAGGCAGCGCAGCCTGGCAGAGTTGAAGCAGTTGCTGCTGCCACAGCCTTCACTTATTGGCTGGATTGTGTCTCAGTGTTAAAAGTTACTGCAGGTAAAGCCCATGACATTGACAGAATCCTCACTTTAATAGCGAATGTTATCAATTATTTCACGTGTCTTTATTTCTATGTAGTATTGGAAAATACGTGTAACGTCTTTGTGTGGCCTGTTTTCTCCCCCACATCTCTCAGATATCCATTCTAACAGAGAGCCACCGCTCTACTATGCTGTGTATATACCATGTCCGTATTTCTGCCATACATTACTAAAAACCCTTCCAGGTTCGATGGCTTGTAACTCATCAACTATCTGGTGGTCCAATAAAAGGTATACTACCTACTCCTCCTCCCTCCTTTACTACACGGAAGAAAGGACCAATACACCGGACCATCCTTCTTTCTCTACAACATCCTTACAGAGATGTAGAAGGACTGTTTTAATCTACCATCTCTAGAGCTTTTTGCATTTGTTTCCACTTTGAGTCAAACCTCCCCAATGCAGAGGTTAGAACAGCTTTTTGGCTTATTTTGTTTGCTTATGAAAGACAGCAAAATAGAAACATAAAAATTGACATGTTGCCCTCCTAATCCATTTACTAACATTATAGTTAAATCACACACTATCAGCTCTATATCCATGTTGTAGGGCTATTTTGGAATGCATTATATATGTAGCAGGGGTCCCCCTTCTTACCTCCTGGGGCAGGGGGGGGGATAGGCTCCGTTGCTCGGGAGAAGCAGCAAAATTGCGTTGGCCATGTTGTGGTTGGCGCAGCCACCTAGACTATCACTATGTGTGTGTGGTGGCCATCTTGGGGTTGGTGCCGCCAGAAGGGGAGGTCCTGGCTAAGCAGGATTTCCTCTGCGGACTGGGGACAGCATGGCAGTTGATCCGAAGCCTGCAGAGAGGAAGGTAGTATCCGTGGAGCTAGTCAAGCTTCTGGACTAGGCCAGAACTACTACCCCTAGGCTTGATTTAGCCTGAGGTTGTTGAACTGGGTAGAGGAGCAATGCAGATAATTTGTGAAGCGATAAGGGGGGAGGGGGTGTGGGAGGCATACCGGTGTCCAGCAGGGAGGTGGGAAGGTGTGGACTAGTTTCTAAAACATGGGTAGATAACTGAAGGCTATTCGCTCAATACCTGCACACCTGCACCCGACTTGCGGATGGACACGCCTACATTCCGGGATTGGCCGCCCGGGACACTTGTCCCTGCTCTCGCCCTCTGTTGGCAGCCCTGATTAGCATGCAAACGGATAACAGTTTGGAGGACTGCATGAGGCTATCAGGAATGTCTAATTGAATGGGAGGGAGAGAAGATGGGCTCCATCTGTGTCATCAGAATATGGAGCAGCATAGTCACATCAGACAAACAGAACAAGTCTGGCTTAGGTCAAATCATTTTAAGAATAATTTAATGAACCGAGTGGTGCTCAGATGTGAAAAGCCTAAAACGGCCTTCAAAAAAGAGATACAAAGTGCAACATTTCATGAATTGGAACAGGTTTTACATGCTACTGGCCAAAAATCACTGGCGAATTTTGAAGGGCTTTTTAAAAAGTGTTGTATAAATTGGGTGGCTCAGATTAGGGTCTTGGAATTGAACCTTGGGCAGCCTCCCCTCTCTGTCTCTTTTAAAAATGTCTTCACCATATTGTACAGTATGATGTCTAGTTTATTTTTATCTACTCACTGATTACTTCGACTATGTACAGTATTGTGCTCCTAAATATACTCCCAACCCTTAATTAAATATGGCTACTAAGACATCCTTTCAGATAATATCATCTTTTATTTGTTTGGTGCCAACATTTTTCACAGGGCAGTACAATGTGGGAGAGTGGACAATAACATTGTATGACAAGAGTACATATCTGTTAAGACAAGCGAGACAATAGAAAAGAGGTTCCGGCCCCAAGGATCTTTTTATCTAGAAGGAGGGTATTTGAAACACAAGGAATAACGTGTGTGAGTTTCTAAGTAAGAGTTTACCTATCAACATCAAGAGTCTCTGTGTGTGGTTCTAGGTTGGAAGCAAAAGAAGCCAGGAGAGTATTGGATAAGTCTCTGTGAAAAAGTGTGTTTTTCGGAACTTTTAAATGTATGTGTGGAAAGGGAGAGTCGGATTGTGTGTGGTACAGAATTCCAAATTCCAGGTGCAGCATGGGAAAAGTCTTGGAGGCGATAGTGAGAGAAAATAATAAGGGAAGTAAAGGGACGTAAATCAAGACTGTATGTGTGGGAGTGCATTTGGAAATTAGGTCAGAGATGTAGAGAGGGGCGGTATTAAGTATAGCTTTGTAAGTGAGTAGTAGGGTCTTAAATCAGACTCTGTAGGGTATCTTTACCCAGTGCAGTGAGCTGTATAATGGTGCAGCAGAAGAAGAGCACTTAGTGAGGTAAATGAGCCTGGAAGCAGCCTTTAGATTGGCCTGGAGAGGCAACAGGCGGCAGAGGAGGCGACCAAGTAGAAGCAGGTTGCAGTAGTCCAGTCGGGATATAACGAATAAGAATTTTGGTGGATTGTGCTTTGAGCAAGGGACATATTTAAGCAATATTGCGTAAGTGGAAACAACATGATTTGGAGAGTGTTGCAGGGACAATGCAACGATACGTGGGTTTGTCTGACTATAGGCCTTTTTTTATTTCGCCTCAAAAAAGGTGGAACAAAACAGAGCTTATCTTCAGCATATAAACGGTTAACAAAAAATATCAGTCCTTGATAAGGGCTGTGCCCTTTTCCCAGCAAGAGCAAGTCAAGTCCAGGATACAGAAGAGCCAGAGTTCCAACAGACCTTGTGCAGGCTTCTCACCCACCAGAGATGCAGCGTGTTCCTCCCTGGTTCAGACAGGACACCAGAGCACTGAAAGCTACAGACTTTTAAGACACTAACGAGCCAGGTGAGCAAGCCAATGAAGTCAGCCTGTTCTCAGACTGAGATGTAACCTGCTCAGTGCTGTGCTCAACCTTTAAACATAGGTCTCCCATGAATAACAATCTCCACCCTGTCACAGAAGATACTGAATGTGTGGGATGAGTGAAAAGGAGAAGTCAAGAATGACACCTAGGCATCTAGCTTTGGGTATCGGGGTTATGGTGGAGTCATCTATTGCAAGTGAGAAATACGGTATAGGCGTAGAGTCACGAGGAGGGGAAATAATAAACTCAGCTTTTACATGTTAAGTTTAAGATCGTGATTGGATGTCCACGAGGAGATGGCAGGACAGTTAGTGACAGGAGCCTGGAGAGAAGGGGAGAGGTCAGGAGAGGAGATGTAGATTTGGGTATCAGCAGCATAGAGGTGATCGTGAAAACCAAATGATTATTAGTTTACCAAGGGAAGAAGTGTACGTATGTAGTCTGCATCGAAAATAGCTCTGGGTTCCACATAAACAGCGAGACCAAACCGCAGGTCTTGCGATGTGAACCACTCTCTTGAAGACTTTGATCCTTTCAAAATAATAATTACAATACAAAACTAGGAAAAATAATAAAAGAAAGTTGGTGATCTACATAACACGGAGTTCACTTCCAAAACAGATCATATTGGGGGGTGGGAGGACAAACTACACCTTTCAACACATTGTGCAATTTGGAAATCCCCTACAGAAATGCTCATCAATACTATTGAGGCTTCTTTTAAGCGCCTGCAAGGTATATGTACTGTACACCATTTACTCTCAACCATTTCCCTTTTTATCAAATCTAGATCACTTTTATTTTTATTTATCCCCGTCTTAAAAAGAAGCACAACAGGAAATCCTCACAGTGTAGTAGATTGCACAATCCATCAAATAGCCACGAGGAGCAGGCCAATATGCTCACAAACAAAAACAAATCACGAGCAGATAAACTTGTGGACGGTGCCTCTTCCCCTGTAAAGGTAATATTTACTGGTGAAACACGTCAGGTTTCTCAGACGCTTTAACGAGCTGAACACTGACCGCCTCTGTGGCCGTAACGTCAGAAGCCGAATTAATGTGGTGCTGTAAAAAGCACTTTGGGCAGAGCTTAACACGACCAGACGCCTGCATGGACGCACACTTCGCAAGTCTATATTGTATGCTCTCCTATGTTTTTTGATCGCGAGTAATTGTTAGAATCTACTACACTGACGATTTCCCCTTGAGATTCTTCTATTTTTTACACCTCTACTATGAGCTGGTTTTACTCGACAAAAAAGCTGCAAGATATCCCCTTTCCATACCATAAATCAGCAGTTTGCTGCCTCATAAAGGCTTTTTATCTGTAGTTTGTATTAGGTGATTTTACATTTATTATCACTATTAGTACAATTGTCCAAAATATGTAATAATTAGATTTTTATTTACAATATATATATATATATATATATATATATATATATATATATATATATACACACACAAAAAGAAGTGCAAACTCCATAGCGCGTGACAATGATCCCAAGGAAATGCACTTACAGGATCCTTTAAAAACACATGTGTGGGAGAGAAATCTCTGTTGGAGTCAAACAGCATGGACGGAGAGATCCACAGCGGGGGTATTGCACTTTGACATCAAATGGTGCAATACCCCCGCTGTGGATCTCTCCGTCCATGCTGTATGACTCCCACAGAGATTTCTCTCCCACACATGTGTTTTTAAAGGATCCTGTAAGTGCATTTCCTTGGGATCATTGTTTTAATAAATTTGCCATATTTTTTTATACAGTCACGCGCTGTGGAGTTTGCGCTTCTTTTTGTTTTTTATCTATAGGTTTATGAGTGAGAGGCTACACCACTTGTTATGAAGCGGCATTATACTCCTAGGATCTCATTGCTGGGTTTCCTTCTCTGGACTTCTTTGGAACTGTATCAAGTTTGATCAATTGGACTTCACATTTATATATATATATTTACATATGTTTTATATTAATATCCAGTGTTCGACAAACCTATACATTTGCTCGCCCCGGGCGAGTGGATTTAATCCCCGGGCGAGTAAATATTGGCCCAAGCAGCACACACAGTTTGGTACTAAGTGGCGAGTAGATTTTTTGGTGATTTGTCAACCACTGTTAATATCTATTGCAATATCATGATTTGGTACTATAGAATATTTGTTTATTTATTTAGATTAATTAGTCATATCATCACAGTTAATAAGTTATTTAATCATCTTTATTAACATTTATTCACATAAGTTTTCAAATTTATCACTTTAATCACTAACTATTTAGCGTTACTCTGTGTGTGTGTGTTTATATATATATATATATATATATATATATATATATATATATATATATATAGTGGTTGACAAATCACCAAAAAATCTACTCGCCACACAAAAAAAATCTACTCGCCACCTAGTACCAAACGTGTGCTGCTTGCGCCAATATTTACTCGCCCGGGGGTTAAATCCACTCGCCCGGGGCGAGCAAATGTATAGGTTTGTCGAACACTGTATATATATATATATATATATATATATATATATATATATATATATAGAATCCAATGCACAGCCGGCACACCATATGCAAGTAAATAAGTTTTGGTGCTTATCCCATAAAGCAATAACAGACCATACGATACCGGTTGCAACACGACATCAAGGGACAGCACGCAGGTAAGTAAATCAAAAATGTTCTATATTTGATAGAAGACACAAAAACCATATATATATATATATATAAAAAACAGAAGGAAAAAAGCTGCGCCTTACAGGAACATATAAACTATGTATGTCTATGTAAAAATATATCTATTGTATAACCTAATGATCTAAACAATAATGTGTAGGTATACAGACCTATAACCATAAGATAGGCCCATTACAAACATAAAACATATACACATGGAAAAAAAGCAATTGAAAGGATAAACCAGTCCTCAGATAGTTCCGATGATGAATATGGGTGCTGGTATGTAGGGTCTCCGGCAGCTCTCAATGTGGATCTACCACGTCCACAGGATATCTAAAAAGGAAAAGAGAGGAGAGAGCGCACGCCCATAGCGTATAAAAGTATATTTAATGAAGGGGAGGGGGGAGGGATCCCTTTGAAAAAGTTAGCCGAGACTGACGAAACGCGTCAGGGAGCGTCGTGACGTCAGACGCACTGACATTCAAGTCTACATCCAGCGCAGGAGTGGATTGATCCTAGCGCTAGTGCTGCAGGCACTATCCATACAGAACTTTTGTCTGGGACTATTTACAGCACACCAGCCCTGGGACACTGCTGGTACGCTGCTCATTTGCCAACGGAGCCTGGGAATGCCCCCAAAGTCTGCATTTTGACCGGATGACCTACATCAGTCCTGGAATCTGCTGAGACGCTGCTCCTTCACCAACGGAGCCTGGGACTGCCCCAAGAGCTTGCAGTTAGACCGGATGGTGGTGATTATTATCACATATGCTTGATTTTATTGTACTTCTTGTAAGTGCGTTTTTTACCCCTCCCTCCCCCCCTCCCCTTCATTAAATATACTTTTATACGCTATGGGCGTGCGCTCTCTCCTCTCTTTTCCTTTTTATATATATATATATATATATATATACCTCCGTCAAATTGAAAAGGATTTTTATTACTGCACAATAATAACTACTGTACATAACAGGCACGCTGTCTCTTTAAGGCAAAACAAATCATAAAATAAACGCCTACTCCTCTTAGGAGACTGACTACACCACACCAGCCCTTTCTAACTGGGTGGCTAGCTAAGCTGGTTACCACCCCAAAACATGTATTGCATCTACAAAAGTCCAATAAGAAAATATAACAGTCTTTATCTGTTTTGGTTCTGTGGGGGAATCCTTCCCATGAGAATCCAGGAAATCCCTCTGGATCCAATGTCCTGGACAGGACAGCCCTGCTTCCACAGCAGACACAACCTTGCTTCCTGGGTGTGTAACCGAGGCAGTCCCAGCAGGTTCTGCAATCAATGCAAGGTGACTGAATAGGTGACTGTGCCAGACAGTTTTCTCCTGGCTGGGGAGAAGTCTCTCTCTCTCTCCCTTCTCTGGGGAAAGCAGTCTCTTAGTGTGTGCAGCTCTGTGTCTTTCCTTAAAACACTTCTGCTCGCTCAGGAGACTAGGCTGATTAGCTCCTTTGCTGCACCTGCAACAAGCCTCTCCAGGAGGAATTTAACCTCCTGCATGCTGGAACATTCACTAGATGCAATACTCCAGTAGATAGTTCCCATTTAAAGCAAAATACATGTATTAATATTGGATTACTTCTCACTATATTTTATTATCACGTAGTATATTCATTTATTCAGCAGGCTCTGCATTCTATTCATACTAAATAATGTATTGTTGCTGTACTTGTGAATAACGGAACACCCTGAATTCTAGATTTGAACTGCACTGGAAAGAAGATTTTCTATATCAGCATATATTTTCTGTAAAAAATAAAAAAAGCAAAACATGGCTTAGCATACAAGGATGTTACAAATGTCATGGGTGTAAAGCCTGTACATATATGAAGGAAAGTAAACACTTCACTAACACTGGCGATACTAAGATATTCAAGATTAAACAATTCATGAACTGCAAAAGCTCAGGCATCATCTATCTTGTCACCTGCATATGTGGCAAGAAGTATGTGGGTAAAACCAAACGAGAACTGAGACGCATGGTGTTAGAATACATTGGAGCCATAAGAAACTCACTGGACACCCCTGTCTCTCGCCATGTCAGAGAATTCCACGCAGGAAAGATCAATACCCTGGCATTCCAAGGAATAGACCACATACCACCCAGTATCCGCAGAGGAAACTGGGACAAAAAGCTATTGCAGTGTGAAGCCAGATGGATATATCTCCTTAACACCCATTATCCATCTGGCATGAATGAGGGCTTTGTGTTCACTTCTTTCCTCTAACATCATTTGATTTTTGATTTAGCAGACAGGCCATCTCCTTATCACATAACTCACCGACAGTGAGTATATTTTCCTAACAGTATCATCATGGTCAGCATGATTTTAAACATTCCTCCCCCAGGATGCAGTACCTCTGCACCACCACTATCATTCGGCAATTAGGCGTCCCACGGCTACCATGGCAACCACCGGGTATAAAGGGGCCGCAAGGGACGCAGACACGCCCACCCCGGAAGAAGTCGCAAGAAGCGACGAAACATGCCGCATGTCGGGTCTTTGCCGACACAGTACTATTGAAGTATTACCTAGCACCATTATTAAACGCCTTATGTGTGCACTATGCTAAACAATTAGAACTTCTAATGGTATCTTCACTCGATACTTATACTATGAACAATGCCCGTGGATACTTTCCTTGATACACCCATTTAAAGAGGTGTTTATAACTGCTATATTTCTTGCAGTGCTTCCATTACATTGTGGACAGAAGACGTGTTGACTGTTTTAACTATAAAAGGTCTCTGACATTAACAATAGCGAACCAGCACCGTGCACTGATATCGTGATCTCATCCAGCACTGTAGTTTAAACGGATACTGCATGTGTATGCTAATACACAGGGGCGACACCCTACACTGTATATCGCTGTAGCGAAAACCTATCCCGTTTCCAGTGCTGACTTTACCATGTACCGAGTAAGCAGCTGCACCTCACCTGCCTAGATTCAGCATTTAACTAAATGAATTGCGGTATTCGACTTTACTTACTAAAGTAGATGACATATCGAACCCTAGACTTGGCAGTAACCATTTATGCTATGAGGATAAACATACAGTAGCTACTCTAATATTCAGCATTTTGAAAGGGCACTCTAAAGTATTGTTGCACTAGCCCGTTGCCCTGGTTTGACATTATTCCAGCTCCAAGGCTTAAAACTCCCCACGCAGTATTCGTTACTTTACCTCACTCATCTTGCTCCGGTGCGCATGATATTGACTAGCATTAGTACAATGGGACACATGCGCAGTGAAGAAAGTCTTTCATACCAATAGCACAATCGTGCTGAAAACTGTGCGTCCAATAGCCCTTATGCTGTATAGCAGTTGAAAACACAACAACACGCATTTTGATAGCGCTGCAGATTAGGACATCGCATGTGGGTCTCAGTTTAACTTTACCTACCTGGCTCTACATGCGTCTTCACGATCCCACTGTCATTACATCCATTACGCATGCGCAGTGAGATCTTCTCACTATAACATCCATCACGCCTGGATATTGTGTGCTCAGCCCATTCAGAGCTACTTACCTTCGGGCTATCTGGTCATTAGATATCCTACCTGAACACAGGGCACTTCATATGTGGAAATACCCACTGCACAGCCTAGATTGCAACTGGTATACACTTTAGCCAGGATACAGTGATCAGCTGTTAGCGGTGATATTTCATACTCTGGTAGCTCTTACTTGAGCTCCACGTGTGTACACACCATCAATTTAGCATTGCTCACCACTGGTTCTGACTAGGGAAACCGAGTAGTACTATAGACTTATCCAGTCTAATTTTATTTGCGTCATACACACCACACAATATTTTAATCAAGATATTTAATAAACTTTTTTTTATTTTTATGTATATACTGTTCA
Source organism: Ascaphus truei (assembly GCF_040206685.1). NCBI lineage: Eukaryota > Metazoa > Chordata > Amphibia > Anura > Ascaphidae > Ascaphus > Ascaphus truei. Next base: position 23,458,521 of record NC_134485.1, read on the forward strand.
CCCCTGACCATACTATACTATAAGGGTCTGCTGTGCGCCATTTACAAGGGACCTTACTGTGGGACAATAGCCATAAGTGCAGACTATTGGGATGCTTGATTTGTTGGGCAAGTTTTAAGGTTAGTCAGTGTTAAATGAAAAGGTTAACACCATTTACAGGGGAAGAGATGGCAGGGAGGCGTGGGTAAGATCAGGCTTAGGGGAGATCCCCAGCCACAGAAAGGAGTAGATAGTGGGTGTGAATAGAGGATTTGTGTGGGTGTTTTTTATTGAGCGGTAAAGAAGTTGTTGGGAGAGAGGTGTATAAATAATGGCGGAGTGGGGATGTTGTAAAGAACAGAAATGCTCACAAAGTAGTGATGAAACAGTAAACAGAAAAAGAAATATGGAGGGCATAGTGAGATACAGGAGGAGAAACTGGCCAGTTATTGGAGGATAGGAAGAGTCCAAATAATCACAGATTTTAGAAAGTAAAGTTCTCACAGTTGTAAAGTTGTTGTTCAGAGTCCAGATCTTCCTCAATAGTCACCTCAAATTTCAACTCCAAGATTAACTCTGCCACACACTTTGATGTTACACAGCAATATGGCTCACAGCCAAGGTATCCTGTCTTTAGTATTCTAAAACACAGCCACATTGACTAATAATTAAGGGAGGGGTCTGTCTAATCAACAGACACACCAAGTTGTTAATTACATTTTAGGATCTTGCAAATTGATAGTAGAATCCAGTTCACATATACCAATATTAATACATTTTAAAATCTGTAGCAATTGATAGTAGAATCCAGTTCACACATACCTGTTTGAAGAAATAAGTCAGAATGTTAGTCCAGATATTCAGAATGCATCCATGATTAAAGATATAGGGCCTCATGCAGAGAGCAGCGCTATTTAGAATTGGAGAGGGGGAAAAATTTTAGCTTTTTTGGAGAGTTTTTTTCTCCATATGCAGAAAGGGCAGAAAACTGCATTTACAATCCTTTCTGCATATGGAGAGTTTCAACCAGCGCTATGAGCGCTGTTGAAACTAGTGGGGGAAAAATCGGGGGGTTTTTTTTTTCCCCTCTCCACCGGCCGCGGAGCGCCAGCTGCTTGGTGGAGAGAAAAAATGTTGAAAATCGCGCCATTTTTTTGGCGCGAACAGCCACTAGATGGCGATCGCGGCTCTCTGCATACGGCAGAAAAAAAAACTGGAGAGATTAGAAACTCTCCAGCCGCGCGGCGAATTTCAAGTAAAAAAAAAAAAAATGGCGCTTTTTTTTAAACTTGCCTTTTCCGGCGGTTTAAAGCTCCATTTTCGCCGGCAAATGGCGAGATTCCTTTTTGCGCTGCTCTCTGCATGAGGCCCATAGAAAGAAAACATCCAGAGATTAGAACTCAAAGATTAACTCTGCCCCACACTTTGATGTTATACAGCCATGTTTTTAATTTGTTATATAATAAAGTGTATTATGGTTTTTTTTTTATAGCACCTTTTGTGTTTGAAGGATGCGTTATTTGTGTTTGGGGGGGGGGTGATGTGTTTTTTGGGATGGTATATAGGGTTAAGTTCGCAATTTGCATATTCGAAGTGTAGCAAGCTGTTGAACATAAATAACAGATACGAGCCGGCGCCTCAAAGAAAAAGTCCAGTAAATGTCCAAATGTACTAATAGATATATGGAGCCCTTGTATATTAATCCAATCCTGGGCTCCGTGGATAACATCACGCAATGTGTGGAATTAAACACAAAGAAAAATCATAGTGTATACTGCTGGCTTAAAAACTAATAAACATATAACAGCCGTGCAGTTGGCTCAGGGGCTTACAACAATTTTGGCCAAAAATGTTAAACTAAAAGACCATTTTACTTGATATTTATACATTTATATTTAGGCACTGTACCGTGTATGAGTTTCACTGGATGTGCTAAAAACTGAGCTCTGTCTGTGTTTTATGTTCTGTCTCTGATTTTAAATATATATTGCCATGCTCAGTAGCACTCCTCTGTGACACTCATATGCTTATATATATATATATATGTTGTGGTTATTTTGGGGGTTCAATAGGAGCTTGTTAGGTGTCCAGTATGTTTTACAATTGTTGTTCAGCTAGTCTTGGCTGTTTGGAGGGTGGCAACCTCCTGCCTAATTGTAGCTCACCCCCTCCCACATTTAATGGTTAAGGGCTCACTCCATAGCATCTTCCACTCAGGGGAACTTGCTGGCTTACAGTATGGTTGTGACAACTCTAATACAGAGTGTTTTTCCTGGTAATGTACAGGTTATTAAAAGCTTCAATCAGACTTAGAACTTTGCAACTAATATTGACAGATTTACTATAAATCATTCTTCCTGTTACTACACAGGTTATTAAGAATTTATATTAGCGTTAGGGACCCCTGAATTGTGGTCTGCCGTGCAGTTGGCTCAGGGGCTTACAACAATTTTGGCCAAAAATGTTAAACTAAAAGACCATTTTACTTGATATTTATACATATATATTTAGGCACTGTACCGTGTATGAGTTTCACTGGATGTGCTAAAAACTGAGCTCTGTCTGTGTTTTATGTTCTGTCTCTGATTTTAAATATATATTGCCATGCTCAGTAGCACTCCTCTGTGACACTCATATGCTTATATATATGTTGTGGTTATTTTGGGGGTTCAATAGGAGCTTGCTAGGTGTGCAGTATGTTTTACAATTGTTGTTCAGCTAGTCTTGGCTGTTTGGAGGGTGGCAACCTCCTGCCTAATTGTAGCTCACCCCCTCCCACATTTAATGGTTAAGGGCTCACTCCATAGCATCTTCCACTCAGGGGAACGTGCTGGCTTGCAGTATGGTTGTGACAACTCTAATACAGAGTGCTTTTCTACACACACACACACACACACACACACACACACACACACACACACACACACACACACACACACACACACACACACACACACACACACACACACACACACACACACACACACACACACACTATCCCCAGCACCACCACATCAGCACACCGGTATCCCATGCCCCCCCAGCACACTGGCATTCTCGGCTCCCCACCATTACCAGCCCCCATCAACACCATCAGCACCCACACATTGGCACCTTCGCACCTCCCCCATCGGCACACCCACATCCGCACCCCCACATCAGCAACAAACCCTCCCAAATCAGCACACCGATACAATCACCATCAGTACAGCCACAGCAGCAGTACCACCGCACACCGCCATGGGCCGCGTGGACCACTCCCCACCCAAATGCCACCCCACACCACAAACATCCCGGGCAACGCCGGGGCTCTCAGCTAGTTTTTAAATAAATTAGCTTAACTGTTTATACAGCCTGTGTTTGATTTTGCCTTGAATGTTTGTTGTTGGGGTTTAATGTTTGTATGTCTCTGGCAGTGTTATGTGTTTGTCAGTTTTAAGTCTGCAATATACACTATGATTTTTCTTTGTGTTTAATTCAACATATCACGTGATGTTATCCACAGAGCCATCAAGCCGGTCCAGGTGTACAGGATTGGATAACTATACAAGGACTCCATACTATTACTACATTTGGACATTTACTGGACTTTTTCTTTGAGGCGCCGTTTCGTATCTGTTATTTGTATCATGTATATTATTTTTTGTTTATTAAGCATACGCGCTTTTTCAAGCACCATCTTTCTTTTTGTTTAAACTGTTGAACATGTAATTCCAGCACTTCATCACATTTGTAACTTGATACTAACCCGTCTATGAATGGTAGGAATAAGATATTTAAAAAGAGACAGAATACTCCTGACGAAGCACGTGGCAAAACGCGTTATCCTCAAAGCAGTTACCAACCGGAGGAGAGGGCGATGTCATCATGCCAGCCAATGCGAGATCAGAGGAGACTGACGCATTTGGATCGGCTGACGGCAAACCTACATATCAGCGGAGGTGGTCGTGAGATTCTTCTCCCAAATAGGGAGCACAAGCCTCTGCTATACTTGTCCACTCCTTTATTGCTCAAAAGAATTTTATGATTGTGTTTGCATTTGTGAAGACCTTTTTTTTTTTATAAAACATTGTACTGTACACGGCGATCTGCACCATTTTTTGCGCTCTCTTTTCTGGTGGTACGTGCACTACATCTCTCCAATACCCAATATATGAGTGATTTCATGCCCCCCTAAGTAGATTACACCAAGGTTTTCATATCTTGTGTGCCTTTAATCAATGTAGACCATGTGAGTGAGTATTTTTGAGACTACAGACATTTATGCCTACATTTCCAAACAATATCACACTATATTCTATTTCTATGTTCCCTTTTTTACGCTCCCCTTGTATCAAAGACCACTACAATCTATCCTAAACGCTGCTTCCAGAACCACTTCACTCTCTCCTAAATCTGTCTCAGCGTCTCCCCTGCTGAAATCCCTCTCCTGGCTTCCTATCAAATCCTGTATCACATACACTCAATTCTCCTCCTCATTTTTAAAGCTTTACACTCGTCTGCCCTTCCTTACATTTCAGCCCGAATTTCTCACTATACACCATCCCGACTCTTGTGTTCTGCTCAAGGATGTCTTCTGTATACACTTTTTATATCTAAAGCCCCCTTTCTACCTTAAATCTCTCACTCACTGCCCCACACCTCTGGAATGCCCTTCCCCCTCAAAATCTGACTTGCACCCGCTCTATCTACCTTTAAGACCCATCTTAAAAAACACCTCCTTAACAAAGCATATGAGCAGCTCCATGGCTGATACTATACTCTTCATACATCAACCGTGGACCCTTGCAGACACACTTACCAGAACACCTTGCTTCTGTCTGTACGTTCTTCCTACTTACCAATTAGATTGTAAGCTCTTCCGTCAGGGACTCTTTTTCCTAATGATACTTATGTCTGAAGCACTTATTCCCATTATGTGTTATTTGCATTTGTTATACAGTATGCATGTCATTGATATTTTGCCATATGTATTACTGCTGGGAAGCCCTATGTACATGAATGACGCTATACAAATAAAAATATACATACATACATACTTGTGTTTCATATATAATATGCAGTGGTTGACAAATCACCAAAAAATCTACTCGCCACACAAAAAAATCTACTTGCCACCTAGTACCAAACGTGTGCTGCTTGGGCCAATATTTACTCGCCCGGGGGTTAAATCCACTCGCCCGGGGCGAGCAAATGTATAGGTTTGTCGAACACTGATAATATGAATGTGACTTTACTTATTTGGGGTCCTAGTTAACAAACAATAGAATGTTTGAGATTAGAAGTGTCACCTTATCCATTTGGTTAATGATGACGGTATAAATCAGTTATAACAAAACAGTGGCAGAAAAGCCATGCTGAATTTTTCTGTAGATTCAAACGTTTACAGTCTTATCAGGCACGAGATTAAAGATGGTGAAAACATTAAAGAATTTGTCACTATAGAAACATTAAAAAAATGTTTAAAAATATTTCACACGAGTAATTTTAACTTAATAAAACATGCCACTGACCTTCCTTAAATGTGTTCCTGGGAGGGACTTCCCCTTTAACCGATCCTTTGATCCTACGGTTTGCTTTGGACTCTCCAACACCCATTATTTAGGGTTTACCACAAAGGACTTCCTCATTCTGTATTCAGCTGCTAAACACAGATCACCAATATCTAGGGATTCTAGTTTTCAGTGTTTATTTTTTTCATAAAATCTGTATTTTTTTTTCTGGTGTTTTCTTTTTATTAAAATATATATTTATTTATTTTTTAAGCAGAAAAGAGGATAAAGTTGATCAACTTGTTGCCACAAATATAACTGGGAGACCAATATAGGTGAAATGGGTGCAATGCGTGATTATGATAATATATCAGAAAGAAAATCACTTGTATGCACACCACTATGTTAAAAAGTAACTTTTAATTAAATATATTAAAACTAGAACCAAAAATAGCTAAAGAGTATAATTTTTTTTTGATAATATCAAATGTTGGGAGACACAAGATACCATAATATTGGCAAAATTAGCAGTAAGGATAAACCATTGTGTCTCAATGTGCACAGCAAACAGGTCAATAGCTATATAAAGCTATAATGGATAGGCGTGAGTGGTGAAATGAGGTAAGAGGTGTTGTAAATATACACTTTCCTCATGAATAAATTGTCCAATATTATCATGCAATTGGGTCTAAAGTATATGCCAAGCACAATGTATAGCACACCAGATGATAATGGAAGGGTGAACCCAATATGGGAAACTGATATGTATCCCAATGGATAGATATGTATAAAAATAGTGCCATACATAGATGCTGACAATCGGAACCAGTCAGGATTAATGATGGTCTGGAACCCGTATATAGAGTCATTGATGAGATAGCTAGCTTGTCATGATATAATATAAGTACCTAGGTAGTGCATTTTATTGCTACTTTGCTACACGTCAGACTTGTATACAAATAATCAATTCGCAGAATGCAGCAGCCATCTGAGTGTCTCTCACTGTGGCAGTGGGAGACAGAGCACCGCCTGCCGACCGGTGATTTTGTGCCGTAGGTCTAATGCAATCGCTGTAGCGGCGTGCACCAGACAATTGGCAAACTAGATAATTTGAGGTGTAACCGGCTCAAATGCTGCTCAATGATACAGAAGTACAACCAGCCCATTTGGGTAGTGATTGTGCGTCCGCGAATACGTTATGATCAAAATATAATCAATTGCTAACCACAAATACAGGGGTAGAAGAAGCTCGCTAGATGGTAGTTATATGCCGGTAACTCAGATATAATTCCCAAGTACGCATATAACAAAATCTTAGCAAATTTCTAATAGATTATGATGAAAATCGGCTCAATTGCTGCTCTAAATGCAGCTGTTTAAAATATTAAAGCCACCCCAGGAAACATATAGTGATCAGCAACCGGTATTGATAGGCACTGCATCTGAGTTCTAGTCTGACTGGTATAACGCTAGCTAATCCCTACAGTGCATCAATTATAAGTGCAACGAGGCTCCTGACGAAACGCGTAGAGGTCACATGGGGTTTCTGCACGCAATTTCATTCGTGGAAAACAGACCAGGAAGAGAAAGGCTTCAAACTCAGCTGATGGAGCAAGTGGTCCTGACCCTCAACAAATCACTCCAGCGGCATCTGTCTCTCCCGGTTCTGACTTCCACCTTGTTAACATTGTAAATCCTACACTTTTTCTTGTATACACTATTGTTATTCTGTGTAGTCCTTCTCAGGACTCCCTTCAGTACATTTATTATACTGGTTCTCAGTGCACTTTATAGAGACGGAAGTAGAGTAACAGAAGTGACGTCATTGTGGGCAATAGAGGCTGTCGCATGCGTAGCCGCTGCCAGGGTCGCACACATGCGTAGAAGCTGCCAGCATGGGCAGCAGCCGCTGGCTCATCGCGCACATGCAGCACCCGCCAGCGCAGCAACAACCTCAACGGAGACACCACACACACACACACACACAAGGAATTCACAGTTAGTATAAATATAGAAGTGCAAATCGCTCAAACAGGGGGGGTATGCCGAGCATGCGCGTTCTAAGTCAAACTTCTCTGCGTTTTGTCACTGAAATTGTGTGTTGATTTTTAATTAAAAACATCACCATCACAAATACAATTTCTGTGACAAAACAGTGACAAACGACAAAGACGTTTCACTTAAAATGCACGTGCTCGGCAAACACACCCTTTTTTTCTTGGATAAGCCACAAGACTCATCTTCTTATACTCACTCATCTATTTATACTGATCAATGGGCACAGTCTCTGGCTGAAGCATCGGACTCTTGTTTATATCATCTTCTGAGGAATCAGAAGAGGAACAGTTCAGCAGGATGGATAGAGATGGAATCATTGATTGATTTTGCAACAGAGAATTGTCTGCTTTTGATTTCAAGCTTATTTAACCACTTAAGGCAGCGAGAGATCTTACAGATTGAGGACGAATCTTGCCCTAAGGAGCGTAGAGATCATTTATTTAAGGGCTTGCACAGAAAACCAAAAAGATGTGGTGATTTAAAGATTTGCCAGACGCACAACCTTGCGAGTGGATGACGCAGCCTACTGTAGCGGCACATCTTATTCTAATTTTTGCCCCTAATTAGCCGGGGCTTTACTCCGGCTGGCGCTGAGACTAGACCGGGCGCCAGCCGCATCTCCTCCGTGCACCCCCTCCACTCGCGCGCATTTTTCTCCCCTTTCCCGACCCCCAGGCTGCTCCTGCTTTGCCCCTTTGCTTCCCCGTACCCCCGCTTACCTTCTGGGGATGTTGGGGAAGCCAGGGAAGCCGGGCGCGCCATGTGACAGTGACGTCACAGTGACGCGCGGATATGCCACGTCACCACGCGGCCCGCACGCATCCTGCCGTGTGGGAAATGTTAGATTAAGATGTGCCGCCTCTGTACTATCGGGATGCTATGGACAGGAGGATGAAAAACAAAGTCTTTTACTCCAGAAGGAGCAGCTTGCAGACCATCCATAGTCATAATATCAAAGTCTAGAGCGATGGAGCCGTGGATAACCAATATAGGAGGCGGATCTGGAGAAGGGTGTTAAAAGATCTCAAATAATTGGGGCACTCTCCGAGTTGGAAATTGACAGTGGATTTTGTGTCTGAAGCATCGCTGGACTACGTTAAACCAGCAACAAGGTCTATGGCATATGTCACAGCCAAAAGAGTGCTTTAGCTACCGCCTTGGCAGGCAGATTCAACATCCAACAATAATCTGTGTTCAAGGTCTTTTGAAGGTCATCACCTTTTTGGCACGAAGTTAGACTACATAATTAAAAAGGCTTCTGGAGGCAAAAGAGCTTATTTTTTTGCCACAAGAAAGGAAAAGAAGATTTGATAGCCCAGCTTCTATTAACAAGAGGGCGAACATCCGAGGTATAAGAGCCTACAGGACCGGAAGAGGATATTCGTGGCAGCCAGCCGCTGTGGCAGCCAAAGCTCTCTTCCGTGGTCCAAGGACATTTATATAGAGACAAATAGGTTAGTATAAGATGAGAGGAGCTCCGGCATCCCATGTAGGAGGAAGATCATCAGTTTCGGGACCTTTGGGCTCAAACGATAACAGATTCCTGCGTACTCAGTGTGATTTACAAAGAATAATGTCTGGTTCAAGACAGTATCCGGAAGACTGGTAAGAAGTGTGATAAAAAGTGCTCAAGTACCAGGCTGTTCACAATTGTAGTAAATCCTAGACCATAGGTAGATGAATCAATCTTCAATATTAATCAATGAGTATGTCCATATAGCCATCACATGAATAATGCTCCCTGAAAACTGGGGGTAAGTGGAAAACCACCACTCTCAATTTCATTGGGAGTATCAATAAGGCATAAGATAATGGTTGCATTTACTCACAATCATCTCCTAGTCTGGGAAGACGAGCTGCTGCTGACGAAATCCAGGTAGGTGCAAAAGAAGTAGAGCACAGCCAAATGTTTGTACCGTTGGATCCTCTCCTTGCTCCTCTTTGGCTGTGCTCTACTTCTTTTGCACCTACCAAGTATCTGGAAAACACAGGTTCATAAGATATTGGCTGCCAAGAAGCAAACTAGTCATTTAAGCCTTTGACAGTTTCCCAACAGTTGACAGAGCGGTTCAGCCAGTCCCAGCTCGAGAAGTATCGAGGGATGTACTTGGTAATGATCCTCGTAAAGAAAGTAAATGGTCCATTCAGATCAATCAGAAATCTAAGAAGTCAAACTACTCAGTGAGGAAATTCAGAATGGAGCCCCTGAAGACCATTATTACAGCAATGGAGCAGGGAGACTAGCTCGTGTTGGTGGACCTGAAAGACGCAAACATCCATATACCCATATGTTACATACACAGAAGGTTTATGAGATTTGTGGTAGGACTGGCACACGCCTTTGGGCTTTTTACTTCCGCAAAAAACCTTTACAAAAGTTCTGGTAACACTGACAAGTTAAGGAAAGAGGGAATACAAATTTCCCATTATCTGGACGATATTTTAATAAAAGCACAGAGCAAGATCTAGTTGCTCCAACACTTAACAAGGGTGCTGTAGTTTATGACATTACATGGCTGGCTAAAATGGAAAGTATAAAGGAGATGGTAAAAGCAGTCAGAGCCAGGGACTGGTTGCAAGCCCGGCAATGCATGAGGCTGTTAGGAACTTTATCAGCAACCATCCAGGCGGTGAAGTGGTACATGAGAACATTCCGACATAATTTCTTACAGAAATGGGACAGACGAGTAGCAAGTCTAACCCCAATAAATCTCCCTACCGCAGACTGTAAAGGAATCGCTAAAACGGTGGAAACGCGACAAGAGCCTAGAGAGGTTGTCCTTTCCAGGACCAGGTCTGGCTCATGCTTACGACTGACACAAGTGGCACAGGTTGGGGTGCCCAACTCAAGACTGTTGACCAGAAGTCACGAGGTATCAGCGAACATTTGAGTTAAGAGCGGAAATAAAAGCAATCAGATACTGACAATCGTAATAAGCGATTGAAACATAAAAGTAACAGGAAGAAAAAGTGTCATGAAGAAATTACAATCTAATTGGGGGAGACACGAGATAGATCTCACGGCGACGGCAAGAAACACAAAACTAGGACGTTTCTGTTAAAGAACATTTCACACAGAGTCCACCTAGGTGGATGTCCTCTCATTTCCATGTAAGGACCGGCTGACAATTTCTATTCCCACCATTACCTCTGATATCGAGTTCTCCGGAAAATCAGACAGAGATAATAGTAATACTCTAGAATTAGCCACCCAGAGCTTGGTTCCAACAAATTAATCAACTTGCTAGCGGACAAGCCATGGCAAGCCAGTGTTTCAAGGTCCCCTATACCAGGGTCCATTACAGCATCCCAGTCCAGGGACTTGGCGCTTGACGGCTTGTAGGTTGGAGCGGAAGTTGCTAAGAACCAAGTGATTGTCACAGGGTTGTACAAACCTTTATGGTGGCAAGGAATACTACATCTAGTGTATTATAGAATTTAGCAGCGATTCATACTGTGGTGTGAGTGCCAAAACTTAAAATTTATGTTGAAGCCACCTACTCCCACAATTCTGGAATTTCTGCAGGAAGGCCTGGACCTGGGTCTCTGCATTAGTTCTCTGAAGGTGCAGGTGTTGTCAAAATCAGGATTGCTGGGGAAAAGGCCACTGTAGATCTCATATGGAGATCTCAGGCTCTGAAGAGAATCAAGTCACAATATAAAAAATCCAGTACCTGCCTGGAGTTTGCCTCTAGTATTGTGGCATTAACAGAGGCCCATTTGAATAACTTCCTCAAGCATCAGATTGAATCCAATGTTTAAAACAGCGCTATTGATAGCAGTAACATCTGCATGCAGGATTAGCAACTTGCAAGCCTTATCCATGAAAGAGCAATTCCTGATATTTCTACAGGAAACGGTTGTCCAGAGCCCTGGTCAGAAATTCCGGCTGAAAGTCATTTCTAACTTCCATCTCAATGAGGAGCAAATTTTACCTTCATTTTGTCCAAAGCTTACAAATGATAGAGGATCTTGCACACTTTAGACATAATAAGGTGTTTGAAGCACTATCTCTCCAGAAAGGAGGGATTTAGAAATTCAGACAGGCTATTCGTAATTCCAAAGGGAACAAGAAGTGGTTAAGAGGCCTCAAAGTCTGCGATAAACCACTGGATTGTAGCAGCTATCAGAAAAAACTATAATACCCAGAAAATCTCAGCTCTAAAACTGGTAAAAGTCTATTCCACAAGATCCATGGCCGCAAAGCCACAGGCCTCCCTCAGAGAAGTATCAAGGGAAGCAGTTTGGACTTCAATACTTTCATAAAATATCATTTGGATGTCCATGCATCAGTAGACGCATGCTTTTGCTGGAAGTCCTTCAGTCAGTTGTCACTGCTTAAATAAAGTATACTTTATCAAGCAATGCATTTTGTAAATCTATACTAAGACCCCCTTCCCCCCGCCCTCTTTTTTTTATTTATTTTTATAGTTATCGTCACCGTACTTACCATCATTTTCTTTTCATGGGGAATCCACCCATGGCAGTGCACATCAATTCCCATCCAAAAGTTATTAATGTTAATACAATATTGAAGTCTCTAGATTATATATTTCAGTTTTTGTACCGAGGCTACCTGAGGAGGAAAGGATGAGCTATTTATGGTCCTCCCACAGGTAGAAGTTGTCTGTTCCATTTCAGAAGGGTGGATCATAACCTATTGGCGAGTACTGCCATGGATGGACTCTCCAGGAATATTTAATTACGGTGAATGAAGTTGCAAAATTGAAGTTTCCCAGCATTACTAAACCCATAAATCTAATCCACATCAACTGACTGTCCTATCAGAACCCTTTCTGTGCGCCTTTTTATTTCTCCAATACACTTTGTGAGTATTTGTTTCTATTTCATTAGCGTTACATATATCTACAACCGTCAGAAAATATATATTTAAAAACCATGCAAGGTTTTTATACAGGAAATCCACTATACTGTTCATCTTGCTATGCATAGGATTGTTCACATTGCGAGGATATTGAGCAATGTCTGTTAAAGAATTGCTTTAACCAATGTGGAGGAGTTATGTCTGCTTTTATTTTGTGTGGGTATGTATATTTGATTTAATTCTGTCAACACCTATGTAGTTTTAAATGCATTAAGACAAAGTGTTAAAAATGCATACATTATTATAAGGAACATTTATGAGAATGCCACATAAACCATTAGATTATATGAAGATATAAGGATGAGTAAGGCAGTGCGACAGGGAGACACTATGTCACCAAAGCTTTTCCCTGCAACACTTGAAGAATCGTTCAAGACTAAATTGGGCAGAAGGGTAATCAAAATCAAGTGAATACTTGAGTCCCTTGCGAATTGCAAACGACAATGTGATTTTTGACAGAAGCCCAGAAGAACTCCATTATTAACACGGTTTTCTTAATTCATCATGAAAGATGTATTTTTAAATTTTTGTTCTGTATCCCTTAAAGAATGAGAGAGTTGGTGCTTGTGGGTAAGACGTTCCTCCAGACGATGATAAACTCTACAGTAATAAAATTCCCTTGCCCATCTAACTACAACTGGAGAAGACAAAGGTAAAGAATATATCTTCCTTCCACTGTCCCCATCATGAACATTGATGTTACGGGTGGCCCTTTTTCTATAGGATTTGCGGTCCAGTGGGTGGTCTGTCCCCTCAAAGCAAATCATAAAGACAATCTTTTTACTGAAAATGCAAGTGATGGAGTTAAACTATTACTACTATAGTTGTAAACCAAGCTTGAATGAAAAGGCAGAACAGCTCTTACTAATCTCCTGTTCAGGTTTGAGCATCAGTCAACAGTGCAATGATGGATATGTAGTTATTTTCGTGTGAATCAATGATTAAGGTTCTCCACCAGCTTGCTATTACGGATTGGAAACAGCAGGACATTGCAAGGAGTTTCATGACACGACATCCTGTGGACGTGTAGACCTCCTTGGCACACCACATACATAACGTTTTACAAAGGACATAGCTTGGAGCAAAAAATGGGGAAATGTGTCAAAACAAGATTCTCTCTCTCTGGAGATATAGGCCCTTATTCAATATGGTGTGAAACCGGAACGGTTCCCTTTTCCAGCAACGGGAAGCATTCAAATGAATGCAACTAAAGTCTTCTCCAGCAAAGGGACGCAGCTTCATAGTATATTGACCTGGGCTCAAAGGCCGAGATGAATTAATCTGTGATAGTGGGTATTGCACCATTATCCTACGTTATCTACCATTCATGTGAAAGGCAGGTACATCTGGGCTGCAGTGCAATAGCAAAACTGAAGTTTTGTAAAGACAAGTCAAAAAAGTGTCCACTATAAACTAGCACTCATACATAAATGATGATGTAGATAAAAATTATATTTTAATAGTGTTGAAAAAAGATAAAATATTGGTGGACAAACTGATATCACCAGCAAAGATATCACAATATTGTGATTAAAATAAAGTATTAAATACGTTGTGGTCTATTGGCTCCCAGTATGATAGATGGATGAACCTCTGGGTTAGCTGGTCACTGGCAGATTGAATGGTACAGTGACTAAAATAGTCATATAGATAATAAATCACCTATAGTGGGAAAAATCCCTAAACACAGCAATTAGTCCATAGATAGGTCTACCAACTTGGGCATTACCTAATAGAAAAATTAATTTAAAATGCTGGACGGCAATAGGAATGGGGTTGGTTTAAAAGAAACCAACAAAATAGAGGCATATCTTAATATCAACGGTGTTGGTAATACAGTAGTGATGTCTGCAGCCTCAACTAGGAAACAGTATTGTAATTCCCTGTATGATGGGAGCACTGAAAGCCATCTGCTATGTGCACAGGCAGTAGTTTAGTTTGAAGGCATTACACTGGTGTTAATCTTAACACCCTTTATTGTTTAGAGATTATATTTAGATGTCAAATTTAAAACTGTTACTTCCTGGCCTTCTATTCTTCTAGAAATTAGCTTGCAACTTGTTGCTAAATTACCAGAAGCTGGTATCATGAGGGTATTGCCAGATTAATTCTGGCCAGCATAAATATTGCTAAATGCTCTGCATATGGACCATATAAAAGCATGTTAATACTTATTTTGAAGGTGTATTAATAAACACCTAGTTTTTGCTTTTTTAAAGCAAATCTTGATCCAGAGATTGGCACTTTATAGGATACTGTGTTGTCAACGTTGGGCACTAATTGACACTATGGAATAAATTTAGCATATACCGCGGAGCTACAGTAAGTGAGAGGGGGAAAGTGTTTGCAAAGTGTAAAAGCAAGCACATTCGCCGATCACTATAGCAGCCCCGTTTTTAGCATTGATCGTTGCTAGATTACTCCAAACATTGTGCCTATTGAAAGCTGGGATAGTGTATCAAATCCCCCTACCTTGTAATGAATACTTGCACACTGCAGTGCAATACCCAGCATCAGCACTTAATACATTTCTCCTATAGACCCGGGAATCCCTAAACTGCTTGCACAGCTATCAATGCACTTAAATACTGTACAATCCAGTCTGGAGCAACAGGATGATGCTCACATTATTTGACGTCTCCCTCCTAAAATAAATGGTTGATCATTAAATGAAAAAGAATTATAACCGTGAAATTGTAATGCCATCACCAAGATGTGTTTTGGTCACTGCCATCTCTTCCTCAAGCTATTTGAACCACAGCAGTTCGTGGAAGGCAGCGTTTTCGCATTTCGTGGAAGGCAACGTGATGTCATTTAATTTTTCCAAGTAATATTCTCTGAACCTTTTTATATCTTGCATAGCTTCGAGGACACACCTTACACCAAAATGACATCATTCTACTTTCCATGTAATGTCCTTGCTCTGAGAGGTCGAGTAGTGAAGAAAACACAGTTGAGGAGTAAGCTGTACACTTATTTATTAAGCGGCAGTTATATACAGATCAAAAGGGAGTATGACAAAATACATTTTGCTGTGAACGTAATTCTTAAATCTACAGGTATGAATACAAAAATATGCCACTTTCAAATGGCCAAATAATTGCCATTTAGTTCCATTCAAGGGAATACAAATGTAAAGCTTAAAATTCCTAAAGTTGGACGCTGGCAGAGACACGGAACTGTGATGCACTACTAGACTACCAAGTCTAGAACCTGCGTTTTGTAAAGAATTGGATATCTAAATAATGTGCCCCGCAAAGTATTATTCAACTTCTGAAAAGGATTGACGGAGAAGAAAATTATGTAATGAGTGTTCTTGGGATGCCTGGAAAAAATGGGAAAAGTTTCAGGAGACAAGTAAAGTATAGTGCTCAGTAAATAGAGTGCTCTGTAGATTATTTTGTTGTTGTTGAATATTAAGCCAATAAGAACTAGTGGATACAGTAAAGTAGACATAGAGCTGGCTTTGGAATATAATACATATGAAGAACTTAGAAATATAGTTTTTTAGGTTAATCCATTTTGATAAGACACACACACACGCACACACACGCACACACGCTCACACACGCTCACACACCTATATATTGTTTACATTTGTCTTATTTACAATTCTCCAATGTTATGTAATTGATTCCACCTTCACTTTAAGTAAGGCAAGTTAAAGGCAAACGTCCTATGACTTGGCATTATCACAACAGAAGATCATAGTTGGGTTCTTAATATTCTCCATGAATAACATTTTAAACAAAATAATATATCCAGAAGTTCTCTGAGCCACTAGACCAGGCCTGCACAACTCCAGTCCTCGAGGGCCGCAAACAGGCCAGGTTTTCAGGATTTCCCTACTTCAGCACAGATGGTTCAATTAGTGGCTCAGTCATACTGAGCCACTAATTGTGCCACCTGTGCTGAAGTAGGGATATCCTGAAAACCTGGCCTGTTTGCGGCGCTCAAGGACTGGAGTTGTGCAGGCCTGCACTAGAAACATGGATTATTAAAGACCTTTGAGAGTAACCTAACTAACTCAGGGGGGGCTCAACTCCAGTCCTCTAGCTCCCCCAACAGGTCAAGTTTGAAGAATTTCCCAGCTTCAGCACAGGTGGCTCAATCAGAGGCTCCGTCTTTGCAGAGCCACCTATGCTGCAGCAGGGATATCCTCAAAACCTGACCTGTTAGTGGGACTGGAGGGCTAGAGTTGAGCCCCCCATACCTAACAGATGCAGCAGAATGCTCATTAAAATGTAGTTAACTAGCAGAAAATATTTTTTTTTAGCATGTTTCTACCAACACTATCCAAACCCTAAAACTCAAAGTGTACTTCATTCTGGATTCATGCAACTTGCAATATCAGTAATTGTGTCACTGCTGATGCAGACTACCAAAAACAAAAAAAAACAAACAAAAAAAAAAACACGTTGCACAAAATAATGTAAATGCATAGAAAAATCCAAATTTCAAGGTTTCTATTTTCATAAATAAAAAAATGCAAATTAAAGAGTCTGAGCAGAAATTATTCAACTGTTTATCATACATAAGACTGCATGACTATAATACAAAGGGCTTTTCTTTTTTCATTCAACGTTACAATATACACAGCAAGTCCGGACTAGGTCTTACAATCTGAACACAGGTATATAACCTTTTTTCCATGCCGTTTGTTTACAATGCACAGACGTCCTGTAACCAAACTGTGTAGTAAAGCAGACAAAACTGGACTGTAACATAACACAGTAAAAGCAGAAGCATTGGATAAATAACATCTTTGCTTTTTGGGATGAATTGTTTTCTTTAAAAAAATAAAATGGAAAAGAAGAAGTACACATTTCCCTGTTTAACACAGAATGCTAAAAATAAATTAGCATGTTGAATAAAACGGTGCCGCTAATTTTGCTCCCTCATTAAAGAATTTGTTAGTCTAAAGACTACTGCTCCTCAGAACTGTCAGTTTTGCTGAACAAGTTTAAATTCACACAAGATGAACCATTTTACTCAAGAGGAATATACTATTAAGTATGGTAAATTAACAAAATCAGTGTTGAAAGAGCGGATTAGCTTTAAATATTTAATTCTATGGAGTATGCATTTCAAAGTTGCCACTTTATTAAAATATACGATTTCCCCCCTCTTTTCTGGGGGGAAAAAAAAGCATTTAGATGACAATGTAAAAAAAATGTACTCTACCGTTCATGTATAGTTCATTTTATAGGGCATAGCAGGTACTTTATTTAGCAACTGCTACATTCACTGTGTTAAGGCTGCATACATCTAAAATGAGGCATCTTTAAATATAGCCTGCTTTTCCCTCAGATCTGCTGCACACGTCTTTACTTTACTTCTAGCATTGTGTAGAACATCTTTATTCAGTCAGACTTTCCTTTAAAGTTTTGTGCATCTTAACCAAGGCTACCAGAACTGATTGAAAGCTTTAGAACGTTTGATATCTTTCAAATTCCTTGACACCATTGGAAGCCTGAACACGTTTAGAATGCTGTATATTTGACACTCTTAAATGATGTCATACTTTTATGTTCAACACACACATTTCTGTAAATGTTTAGCTAAGAGTTCAGCCACAGTTCCAGTTTTGTTTAAGCAATAATACAGCCATAATTTTCAACTGACATTTAAAAACTGTCTAGTTACACCTTTTGTCAAAGTGCAGAACTGCTACATTATTGGTTACAGACATCTATGTGCTATATAAAAACAGCTTTGGTACAATAAATTATCAAAAAAAAAAAAAGAAAAAAAGTTTTTTTTTTTTTTTTTTTTTTAAATTCACAGCATAATTGTGAGGCAAAAAAATAAGCAGTCACATAAAATTCTGCATTTTTAAAAATGTTCAAGATGAACAGAAGACATCTTTGTGCAGAAGTAATGGTGGAGTTACCACGTGCCAAGAAAACAAAGCAAAAAAAAAAATATATATTTTATAAACAAAACAAAACAAAAAAAAAAGCAGGAAGGGACACAGGTGTAGCTATTTCCATCAAATGCAAACCACTACTTCTGGGACCTTCAACCATTAAGGAAGTCAGCTTTATGACACGCAGTGACCTTGCAAATCTCTACAATTAGTGGGTCACAAAAGTCTATTTTAAAAGAAAGGCCTCTTGAATTACCCCATTCTGTGTTTTCAGCACGAAGGGACTGTCTGCAAAAGCATGTCCCAAAGTGATTGCATCTGAAATGGTAGGCTCTCCTAACTTAGAGTCCAAATCCATAAGGCCAAAGGTTATCCCAAAGACCACCACTTAGACCTCCCCAGAACTGGTCAAGACTGACCTGTTGATTGCTTCTCAGTGCACCTTAATAATGAGACATGTCGAATTTCAGCTCTAGCTGACTGGTCTTTAACTTGTAAGACCCACAAAAAACCATTTAGCTGCTGCTTTGTTTCACAGATTCAGACCAAGAGATTCGGATGACCGCCACCTAGCATGTTGAATGTGCATTACAACCACAATGTAACCATCCCTTTACACCGTTAACTATGGTTTTGCGTTTAGAAGGTCGATGGTCCCTCTTCCTTACAGTACTGCATGTCTGTGCCCAAGTTTTGGTGGACCTGTAAGCCCCAAAAAGGACTCAAAAGGGATGCATTTTTGATAATGTTGCTTTTATCGTGTTGGCAACTGACTATGTTCAGTATAACTTACAATGGTTAAAATATATAAATATATATGTATATACAAATACATATATATATTATTTTATAAAATAATTGTGATAAGAGTGTGCAGAGTTAACTGGGGGAAGCAAAAGAAGAGGCGATACCTCTGGAGCTATCCAATAAGGTGGGTTTGGACACAGCTCTTTAAAAAAATAAAAATACTTTCACTTCATTGTCCCTTTGCAATCATTTCAAGTTTAAAAAAATAGTCAGCTTTTCCCTGTTGTAGCGGTTAAGTGTGTTTATCTCCTTCTGATTAAAGCAGCTTTTGCACTTTGTTTTTTGAGAAAAAAAAACACCACTTCTAAAAAAACACACAAGAAACAAACCTAGTTTCAATTTAGTCACGAGCTAGCCACAGGACTTTGCTGAACACAAACTCCTGCCATGGGAGACTCTTCTCTATCAATTCCTTGCCTCATTGTCAGATGTCCTTCAGTTACATAATGAGCAGGGCCTGTATTCGCAGAACATGGGTATGTTGGATGTCCAGCAATGCCAGTCTCTTGGCGAGGATTAGAGTAGACTGTTAAATTAACATCCATAGTTCCATTCTGTCCAAAGTCCAAGGTGTTAGCAGCCACAGGGCGGTTCTGGTAGGCCTGATTGCCTTGGTTGCCGGTAGAGGAGGAAGATGTTGAGGAAGAAGTAGTCGAGGAAGACAAGGATGTCATGGAGTGGTGGCTAACCTCCATTGAATCCTGGGTGGAGGAGCTATTTGACGGAGAGTTGTAGACCCTGGGTCTCGTCCGGCTACCCAAGACTTGTCCATGGTGGTGGTGGTGATGGTGGTGGGAGCTATTTCCATGGTGATGTGATACATTTTGTTGAAACTGCACATGAAATGTAGTTTCTTGGACAGGGTGAGTTTCAATAGTGACCTGTTTAGGAGGTTCAGTGACTGTCCAACCAACAGGCGGAGGAAATGGTTGTCGAACCTGTAATAAGAATAAATTATGAGTAAACATAGCACAACATGTATACAAAATATCAATGGTGAAAATTCATAAGATCTGTTTACATTCAGCAGTGTACAGTATATAACCGTCTAGGTTAAATTAAAAATTTAAAAATAAATAAAGTAAGACCACACTGCAATGCAAATAAATTACATGTTTGTTAGGAGGGGTAAAAATAGAGAACAGAAATCCGCAGTGAAGTCCTCACCTGATCATAAGTGATTCATAATTTTGCAAAATCACAACTCATTTACGGCAAGTTTATTTAGGTGAAGAACGTACATATGTAAATGTTACGGATCTGTCTAAGAAAACAGAACATAATTACATAAGATACTTGACATAACACCATTGGGCTTATTCATTTTGTTATCAAATCCTCCCGGCTGCAAAACAGGGACAAATATCCTATGCGTCCAATATACAGTGCATTTTGCCGAAATGTTGACAAGTGTTTTGAGTCCATGCCATTTTTAAATTCAATATTTGAACCCATTTCTTTATACTACGTTATGCTGGAAAATCTCAATGGATAGAAAGTTCTTCACCTAATTAAACTGAAGCTGCAGTTAAGGATCCAGTACACGCACTGTTCAAATACTTTCTTTCATAGGAAATGTGAGATACCATACTACCCAGGGGATTTGGTTTTGTTATACAAGGAGCTGTTACATATACATTCTTAAAAAAAAAATTATATATATATATATATATATATATATATATAGTGGTTGACAAATCACCAAAAAATCTACTCGCCACACGAAAAAATCTACTCGCCACCAAGTACCAAACGTGTGCAGCTTGGGCCAATATTTACTCGCCCGGGGGTTAAATCCACTCGCCCGGGGCGAGCAAATGTATAGGTTTGTCGAACACTGTATATATACATAATTTTTTTTTTTAAAGTGTTACTTTTAAATATATAGGACAAAAATAACACAAGCAGAAAACAAGAAATGGACGGTGATGGGAGGAAATACAATGCTGTCAAAGTATTAGCCCTCAAGCAAGTCTGTAAGCTACTGTGCAGCTGGTCATTCCCTCATTCTGGGAACGTTTCTTTAGAAGTATTTGTGCTCCAATATACAGTAGGATACTGCCACAACACCATTAAAAAAAATTAAAAAAATCAAGTCACTTTGTTAATATATACATGTATTTGATAAATATACGCAATTTTGGAGGATGCTTCTTATTTATTGGAGCACATGCTTGAAGGTATACCACTAAAAGGACATTAAAGCACAAGCATGTGTTTTTTCACTGCACCTGTTGTATTATAGACAAACTAATAATCATCGGTAATAAAAAAAATAAATATATATATATATATATATATGGATGAGCCCAGAGGACTATCCACCAATTAATTTCTTGAAAATTCCGTCTCAAAAGAATAACATGTTTTTTCTATTATTCTTTATAACATCACTTAGCCAAATTGTGTTCAGCCATTTATGTAGAATCTAATGTTTTGAAATTGCTGCATCTTTTCTATGAGGAAGGGTCTACAAATGTTTACCCAAAATGTTGTAGATATTTCCCCTAACTGATGTGGCATTCCCCAGTGAGGTGATCCTGTATTCTTATTGGGCTGTAGTACTTCTGTTTGGGAATTCATAGCTGTCCTGTGAGCAATGAGGATGCCAATGATGTCCTACACATTTTCAATAGCATTAGGGAGATATACAAATGAATACATTAGGGAGAGCGATATTTCTTGCTTTTGTATCTGTTACATATGGAGTTAGGTTACGCTCTCGCCATCAAGCTTTTTTCCTTTTCTTGTCAACTATTTTTAATGTACAATACCACTTGTTCAATTTTAAATCTGTGTGTAAACAAAATGGCAATTTTATTTTTTCAAAACCATCAGGACAATGCTAAGAAATGACTGAAATATATGAATACAGACTTTGGAGGCAGGAGTGTGGTCTTCAAATTTCATCGAGGTTTGTTCTTTTCACAAACTTTAATGATGCTGAAAAAACTAGGGATGGGGGCATTGAATGGTCTGGTAATCCATAATATACTAATTATTTTCTGTATCCTCTACATACCATCTGCAAGCAAAGAGATTACCTGAGGACTGTGTGTCACAATCTCACAATCCATAGCTTGAACAGCAGCAGTAAAATGTCCACCACTATGTCGATGTTGATGTGTTGGGTCAGATCTTGCTCTTCCACTGTTGCTTGTTCCCGATGAGCCACCTATAAAACGGGGAAAAATAAAGATAAGGATGAAATATTCTGCATCTCATCTAAAAAGTAAAAACAAAAACACAAAAAATGGATTTATGTTTTTATATTTGCCATTATGTCATTTCATTTAAAAAGTATTAGGGTGCGCAAATGACAGAAGAGGTTTAATACCGATAAATGTAAGGTTATGCTTTTAAGAAACAAGAATAAACAGACAACTTACAAATAAAATGGGAGAAAATGATTGTAGATAGCAAGCTTAGCAATAGTGGCCGAAATCATGCAGTAGCTGCAAATGCAAACAAGATCTTATCTGGCATTAAACGGGGAATGGATGGAAGGGGAGTAAACATAATTATGCCCCTCTAAAAAGCATTAGTAAGACCACACCTTGAATATGGAGTAATTTCGGGCACCACTTCATAGAAAACACACTATGCAACTAGAAAAGGTGCAGAGGATTGCCACCAAATTAATAAAATATATGGATAATCTGATTTATGAGAAGGCGCTAGCAAAATTAGATTTGTTTACATTAGAAAATCCCATCTAAGAGGGGATATGATAACTATATACAAATATATTCTGGGACAGCACAAGGAGCTTTCAAAAGAACTATTCATCCCAAGGGCAGTACAGACGACACCGGGTCAACCCTTAAGGTTGGAGGAAAGGAGATTTCACCAGCAACAAAGGAAAGGGTTCTTTACAGCAAGGGCAGTTAAAATGTGGAATTCATTACCCATGGAGACTGATGGCAGATGCAATAGATATGTTAAAAAAATAGGTTGGACATCTTTTTTTTTTAGAAAATAAAGGTATACAGGGATATACCAAATAAGTAAACCTGGGAAGGATGTTGATCCAGGAAAAAATCTGACTGCCATTATTTGAAGTCAGGAAGGAATTAATTTTTTTACCTTCATAAGAGATCATTGGATGATATTTCACTGGGGGTTTTGTTTTCCTTCCTCTGGATCAATATACAGCAAATTCAAATATAGGATTAAAAGTACCTGTTGCCTAAATTCAGCATAGGATGAGCTTGATGGACAATGTATTTTTTCAACCTCATTTACTATGTTACCATCCGTAAATAAATATGGCTTGCCTCATAGGCAGATATACCAAAATACTAAACTTACATTTGTTACAAAAGGAAAAGAAAAACGTGAACACACATGAAAACATAGATCAAGGTTTTAGCCCATTCAGTGTCAGAAATGCACAATGACATTGTTCAGGCAACCCTTGCATTAAATGAGTTAAAGCAGCAGCTCTCGCCGATAGCCATTATTTCTTGCATTTAACTATCTTTGCCCTTTAAAAATGTAATTTTATTTTTTAAATCTGAAGCTCCATTTAAGAGGTAAAATCTTTGAAATAATACGTGTCCGAGAGGTTAAAATTGAGCTAGATTTAGAAAATAAATTGGGGTTTCTTGTGTCTTAACAGCGTAGGACATGCTCAGGGTGCAAGATGCTAACGTTATTAGAGTTAAACTCATACAGGCTTCTGGTGGGTATTGCTGGTGTAAAATAACTACTTACATGCACACATTTGTCATCAGGGTGGTACAATTTCTGACTAAACAGGGGGGAAGGGGGAGATTACATTTTCACATTATTTTAATAAAATGCCGGGGGAGCGTGCAAGGCCTCCGTATGTCTCTTACCTTCTCAGCGGCGGCTTCTGGCGACGCCATGATAACATGTCGCCATGACAACGTGGTGTCAAATGGCAACACAAAGCCATGGCAAAGCGATGTCACATGACGTCAATGATGCAGGAGGAACGGTTTGATGGGGGAGGGGGGGACCTGCATTAAGCAGACGTGGTTCATGTGGAACAATATTTTAAGATCCACTGTAGATGTTCCCGACAAAGGTTCTACATATTACAGATTTATTTTACAATGATCATACCTGAGCTAGAAGATGTGCTAGAGGTGGTTCCTGACGATTGTGACTGCTCCATTGCTGGGCTTGTAGATACACTGTTACTTGTGTTCGTACCTTCATCAGCAGTTTTCTTAAAGAAACTATGTTGCAGAGCATAGTACGGCTGAATACGGGTCTTGGGATCATAATCTAGCATCCTTAAAATTAGGTCTTTAAACTTCAAGTAGTCAGCTACAGTATGACCTGATTCACCAGCACGGCGCCCCCCTGGACCTCCCGTTTCTACGCCGAGTAAATTATGAAGTTTTCGGGTTCCTGCTGGTTTGTACTCCTATACGGAAATCCCAGATCTCATTTCAATATGTTTACATTTTACACAAACTGGTACAAAACACTGACAACAAAAAACCCACAAAGAAATCCCATCTTTAAGTGACGTAAATAAACACAGATATAGAAGTTGAAATCAAGAAAGAATACCACAGAAACCACAAAAATATTCGTAATTGTTATGCTTCACATTGAGCATTCTGAAAACTGTTGTCTAACTTTTGTGCAGAGGTACTTGAAAGTACAATTGCTTTAATGAAAGAAAAGCAAATGGAGTTAAGGTGAAAGATACATTTTGTTCCTAGTTTACAACTATACACGTAGCTTCCAGAACTACTGACCAATATTAGGTGTAAATGTTAATGGCCTTAAAAAAAAAAGAAAGAAAAAAAATATTACATTTAAGGCAATATGTAGTTGTTTTTACTCCGAGAAAGATCAGAGAAATGACAATTAACATCAATCTCCAATGTACGGGATTATGTACAAACTTGAAATATTTATAGAAACGGACAGCTGCGTATGTATATTTTTATTAATATGGCGCCAAAGTACTCAATAGTAGGATAAGGTTAAATGGAGTTGATTGCAATGCCTGA
This sequence comes from Ascaphus truei, assembly GCF_040206685.1. NCBI lineage: Eukaryota > Metazoa > Chordata > Amphibia > Anura > Ascaphidae > Ascaphus > Ascaphus truei. Next base: position 23,483,607 of record NC_134485.1, read on the forward strand.
CCAAGATGGCTGGCAAGTGCCTCTGTTCAATTAAAAGGTGGTTGTTAGATTGGACAGGAGGGTAGAGACAGAAAGGTGCATAATTTATATTAAAAGTAAGGAAGATGTAAATAATATGGGCATTTAAATAGAGTAGGAGCAGTGACAAACCATTTTTCTGTATGACCTAGAATCTGGCATATCGCATTATGAAAACAAAAACATAATTTTCAATTTAAATTAACGGTCTATCATGGCCAAGCTTCCTATCTGCTGTTATATTCTATGTTTCTATATCTCAATAAAAAGTTGACTTTCAAAACCATTAGTCAAAGTTCTGTAGTTATTCTGTAGTTATTCTAATAAGAACAAAGAGCAACTTATTTGTGTATAGTTAGGCCGCGCTTATAGTGCCGGCATCGCCCGAAAACAAATGCATTGCCGCTGTCGTGAAAACTGGTAGCCGGCAATATTTGATTTTTCAAGGACTCATGTGACAGCCCCTGAACCAATCAAATGCCAGGAAACCCACGCCACCTCCCAGCGAAATATAACTTTCGCCTGTGGCGACGGGTGACGTGCCGCCATCGTCGTGTCGCCATCAACGGCACCATAAGCGCAGCCTTAAAGTGTAAGCTTGCAATTAATTGGATGAGCGAGCAAAGACCTGATTGTGACAGTGTTTTTCTGTGTGTGCGTGGTTTTTTTTTGTGTGTGCGTGTTTTTTTTTTGTGTGCGCGTGTTTTTTGTTCGTGTGTTCTTTTTCCACCGGCAAAAAACACCATGACCAATTCTGATGACATTTTGAGGGTCTCTATCCACTATCCTAACTTAGATCTGACACAATTTTCAACCAAATAGGTGCAGCACCAATCTTGGAATTTATAGATTTTTTTTTTGCTTTTCAACTTAGACAATTTGTTATGAATTAGATTGTCATAGTTATATGCAAGTGTTTTGCAGTTTGTAATATTATAATAAACTTCTTTCTTTTCAAGTCGCAGTGATATTCAGTATTTAAATTTTTGACAGTGCTGGATCGCTGTGACAGGCAAGAGCCACCTTTCTGAGCAACTTCGTTACAGGTGCCTCGAATGTCAGTGGAAACCAGACCTACTTACCATATATGCTCGTATAATAGCACACAGTGTGAGAATTCATTTGGCCTGACATCATTGTAACTCAAGTTTGAGAATAAAAGGACAATTTGATGACAAAATCCAGAAATTGCCGGCGTTTCAAATTTAGATTTGCCAGGGTTTTATTCTGTGTTATGAATCTTTGTAGTCTTCAGTTTACTCATGCACCCTACAACGTGGTATAAAATATAGCGTTTTCCTAGTTTAAGTATCCCCAGTACCATGATATTTCAATAACAGTTATAATATAGTCTAATTAAGCAATTTACCTTTTTTCCATCTTTGGTCTTCTTTAAGTTCCAAGTGCCATCTGGCGACTTCTCAAAGAACTTTCTTGCTTTTGGTGCTTGGTCAAGGATGTGAACAGTTGGTATTCCTAAAACTTCCACAATTTTGTTCATCTGATCGACCTATTTGGAGTTATAAGAAAAGTTAACTAAAATAAGTATCTCTATGCGGACTTATTTTGTTCATAAATCAAAGCTCTAAAGAACACTAGAACCATGTCAGAAAAGGCAAGATATTCTTAATTCAATCAGATCGTATAGGAATAATGTAATTGTAAACTGTTCACTACACTCTGTAAATAACACACATTTGACTGACTTGTATGATACACTGGGTCATTAAATTGAGCAGAAATACTTCTGCAGAATTCTGTTTTTCTTTAGTCTTCTGCAGGGACTTTCCTACTTAAGTGACGGTATTAGTTTTAAAAAGATTGCCTCAGAATGCATCAAATGACAGAGAACCACACATTCGATTGCAATATGGATCTGTACCCAATTTTGAAAATTATACTTACTGTATTAAATCAGAATTAATCTACTAATAAAGCACAAGATAATGTTTTGAAACTATTACTCATTTGCTCTGCTAATATTTGACACCACACAGAGACAAAATTGGTGCCAGGAAGCATTTGGTGATATTTAGAAGTACACTAAAATGTAAACCCTTTATAACTTTATTAACTGATTTTTTTCCTGTGTTCTTATAGAAAATGTAAAACAAGGACATTGAAAAAGAAACATACATTTTGGACAATTATTCAGCTGCCTCCCTGATTGCAGTGCAACTGTGCCAGACCATTCACCAAAAAAGTACTTGGATACCTTTTAATTGCATCAACATTATATGTTCTTAATTTAAACTTTTGTTATGCATTAGTTCGATAACCCCACGTCCAATTTACTTTTATGATCTTTCTTATTCAAAGTTGTTTTGAACTTTATAGAACACCTATACAAATATTTATCCAGAATCAGTACAACGATTACAAGGCACATTAAAAAGTATAGACACCTCAGCAATTCTGCAGTTTTCATACCTCATTGGCTCCACTGAAGAGAGGTTCTCCAGTGTGCATTTCCACTAAAATGCACCCAAGGGACCACATGTCAATCGCAAGGTCATAAGGCATTCCCAGTAAAACTTCTGGAGACCGATAAAAGCGACTTTGGATATATTGGTATATCTGTGTGGGGAAAGGAATATTTATCAAAAAATATTGATAATATAGCTTATGTGCTCTGTAATATGAACTTTGAGCCTGCAACAAAAATAATGCATTTGAAAATGTATACATTTAAAAAAGGCACTTACCCTTTGTCCTAGTTGGCATGAGCTTCCAAAGTCAACAATCTTAATAGCGCTTCGTTTAGGATTACAAAGCAAGATATTCTCGGGCTTTAGGTCACAGTGAATGATACTAAGTTCTGGAGTTGCCAGGAAAAGCAGTGCAGTGCACATCTGCTGTGCAAACTTTCGTGTCAGGTTGAGAGAGACACCACGGAAATTGGTGTTGCGCAATAGGTCGTAGAGGTTGTATGAGAGCATTTCAAACACTAAACAGAGGTGGTTTCGGAACATAAAGTGGCGTTTCAAATGCACTGTGGAAAAACATAAAAGAAAGCAAGGTTATTCGAGTAACAGCACATAATAAAGATCAGAAAATCCTAGAAAGAGGGTACCATGTCCTAAATAAACCAAGAAGGCGACTTTCCCACAGCACTAATTAAAATAAATGCTTGGCTCATTCCCACAAGAGATGAAATAATTCAAGGTGTTGGACCTGCTCAATGCCTCCATTCCTATAACATGCATTCTCATTTGAAGAACAATTTACTCAGATGATAAAAAGAGGTGACATGTATACCAACCAATATAGTACTTCATCTCCGTGTCATGTTTGTTCATCAGCTCAAGAAGCCGCACTTCAATCTGGGCTTGATTTAGGAAAGCTTTCTTGTTCTTTATAATTTTAATTGCAACCCACTCCTGCTCTACGCGATCATACGCCTTTACAACCTGGGGGGAAAAATTTGAAAAACAATTGTAATTTAAAAAAATAATAATTTCATGGTGCATTACTTTTATTTGTGAAGGGAATGAGTGGTGATTTACTCATTCATTCGCCCTTCTGGAGATCACTGCAATGTCTAAAATGTTGATGTAGTGCATAGCCCCAAGTACCACAGGCTTCCCTCCAACTCACAGTAATAACCGACAGTATTACAGAAGACATTTTTCTGTTGGTGTTCAAAAGGGATAAATGGTTAAACGAAAAAAACAAACAAAACTGTTCTTCAGAAAAATAAATTCATAGATAATGGTATTTTTTTATGGACTATGGCCATTGGCATTTTTTGCACAGCATTAACTAAACGATCATAATACTAGACTATACAACTTCAAAACACATTTTCCGTTTTGTTACCTCTATAATTAAGTTTACATTCTTATAGTCCATAATTTGGCGAGGCCTATTAAAGAAAAAGCAAGCTAACCAAGTTCATTACATATGTCTCCTCTGCTGTCTAAGGCCCCGGACATGTTTGGCGCTTGCTTGCGGAAGCGTGCTGACGCGCGCTCCCGCTCAGCACTGAGCCCCTACAGCCGCAATTAGCGCGGCTTTAGTAGGGGCTCACCTGCGCTTCCGCGCGCTTGCGGAAGCGCAGGTCTTAGGGGAATTTTAAATTCCCCCGCTTGCCGGCGAGACAGGCCGGTCACGTGAGCGGTTCGCCCAGTGAGGGCGAACCAGCTCCGTGACATCACTGGCCCGCCCCGGCCAGTGACGCGCACGCCCCCGGCCCACCCCCTGACGGCTGCTGTCAGCGCGTGCGGTAAGCAACCGCAAGGCCAGGGAAAGCACCCCCTGCGCCTCAGCACGTCAGCAGGGACCATGGACTCGGCCTAACTCTGTGCATCATCTTAATCCCCAAATCAACTGGGAGATAAAGAAAAAGAAGCTGGTATCTGGCCAGTTACTGTGCCACTGTGAGTGTAAGGGTATCTAATATTTACGGCTGGGGGGTGGGATAATAGTAAGTAATAAAAAAAAAAAAAAAAAACACACTTTATGGTAACCAATTATACTAAACTGTTTAGATGAAGCTTTGGAAACATCTAGTAAACGCTGAAATGAGTGGAACCATTTAGCTTTAGTGCAGGCTAACAACCTACTGAGGTATGACGGAACCCGCATGAAGCCGGTCGGGGTTTTTGGGCCATTATAGGCGCGTCGGAGCCGTGGATAGGCGTGCCATGAGGGGCGTGACCTGCCCGTCGCACCGAGATCTGTTTCAACTGATTTCTTGCGCAACGTGCACCACCCCTCCTGCTGTCGCGCGCGTTCGCCCGTGCTGTCTATGGCCGCGATCAATGCCTTTAGGCAATGTGTTCGCGCCTCTGCGCGGTCTGTGGCAGTATGGACCTGCCCTAACCAAGTCATCCTACTATGTGGATTTATGTGGAGATGCGGGATACTTTGCAAACTGTTGGAGAGCAATGTGTTGCTGGCCACCATGGCAGCAAATGGGTTAAGGCAGCAATTTAAAACAAGTACACAAATTCAAGAGAGACGTAACAGTTAAAAAATGTCATTCACTATAATTTCTCGTCAAGAGGTGGCCATACTGGAACTGTGGTATAATTTATGATACCCTTGTTTACACAGGGGACAAACTATCGCTACTGACCAGCACTAACTTACCCAACTCACTTCACCGACTCACTAAAGTTCCGCCTACATTGGATGATCGAATTTGAAGAGACAATCCCTCTTAGGACCAAAATGCTAGTGACATATATAAGTATTTAATGCAGTTTGTACAAGTACTTTTACACATTTTTTAAAGTTGTTTTGTAAACTTGGTGAGCTGAGACTTAGGAGGGGTTTTATTTCCTCCAGCTACTCCCTTTCGTTCTGCCAGTGTGTGTTAAACAAGAATTTACAGTTAAAGCTCCCGCTCTCCTCCTCCACCTAACTTTATTGGCTCTCGGACTAGATCATAAGGGATCAAAGGAAAACAAATCAATTGACAAGAATTGCCCCTTAAAAATTGTAATTGGTCATTAGTTCCCCCCCCCCCCCCCAAAAAAAATCAATCATTGGCATGGCTAGATTTGTTTAGGGAAACCAATTAGACTGTTGAATGCCTTACAGAAGTTGGTTTTCTGGCTGGGTACATGGGATTGAAGATTTAAAAGATTTAGCAAAATAAGCTTTCCTGTAACCTTTCCTCAAGGGCCACTAACAGGTCAGGTTTCAGGATATCCCTGCTTCAGCACAAGTGGCTCAATCAGAGGCTCCTTGATAAAGTACCCTACTGGTAGGAAACACATTGGAGGGTCCTGTACCTCCTTTTTTAGTCTATTTTAAATAAATCAGTTTTTAAATTATTATTATCACTGGCCCGGACTTTTTTCTACTCAACTGGATCTTACAAACCGTGAGGATTATATATCATTCAAGAAGGAACTGTGACTACTTTACCTCACTGAAGTTATGCTTTGGACACTCCCAATGAGGTCTTAAGGGGTCTGGATTTTGTGCACTCACCTTGACCTTCAGGGAATATTTGCCAAATATATTCAGGACAACTCCTTACTCACCTGGGGAAAATTTGTGAACGCCATCACCCACTTCCCTACGGATGCACTCGGTTTTTCTAATTTTATTTTTTGAATATTTGTTTCACTCTTATCCGGTTACTGCCCAAACCCCACCCCCCACCCTTGTGAACATATACCTGCGTCCAGGGATATCCTGAAAACCGAACCTGTTTGTAGCCCTTGAGGACTGAAGTTGCCCACCCCTAGTCTACCATATGCTGTGCTTGTCTGATTCATATGTGAGGTGGGCAGGAGGGTGGCTGTTTTACAGGTCAGCAGAACGCTGTGTGAAACGGTTTTTATTTGTCCTCTCCTCGCAGAAAAGGCTCCACAAATGGAGAAGGGATAACCATTGCAAGCACATGAAAGCTATCTTTTTGCCCCCCCGTGAAGTTCATTGCATGCCCTGGAACGTATTACTGCACGTGCTCAACTCCAGTCCTCGAATTCGCCCCAACAGGTCATGTTTTCAGGGTATCCCTGCTTCAGCACAGATAGCTCAGTAAGTGTGTAAAGTTCACTAGCTCGCCACAATGAAGCACAAGTCAGAGAAAACTCATGCTACAGCATTTCTTACCTGGCCAAATGAACCCTTTCCAATCAAAGAGTCAATTTCATATCGATCCATCCACTTTTCACCATTTTTCACAATGTAGTCATAGTTGTCGTCATCGTAGCCGTCGTTGTAAACCTTCCTCTCCTTTTTATGACTAGAATCATCTCCCTGCCCTTGTTGATGCCGCCGTTTCTTTTTTGCATAGTAGACCTGAAGAAAAAGGATAAGGACAGGAAAACTATTGTCAGTTACAAAAAGGTGCAGGTAAGATGGGTTTGATTTATCCTTCTGTAGATGTTGCCATTATTCTTCATTCTGATGACATTTTACTGCAAAATTGTTTGAATATTAGTATTTAGGACAAAAGCTTATTAAAAAACATTCAGACTTATTTTGACACAAACTACCATGAAACTCATACGTATGACCAGGCCAACGTTGAAATAAAACCGCCACATAATTTTGTCAGGTAAGTACCAAACCCCAACATTCTACTGGGCAATGCAGTACAATATTGCATCGTTTATAATACTTATTACTGTGATATGATGCCAACATTTACAATTAAGACTGTACTTTAAAACATAAACAACAAATTATTTGCTACATATAGATAATGTGCCAAGTAAATCAAAAAGACAGACTGTTTTTAAGGAGTTTATCCCAAAATGTTGTAGGACTTATCACAGTTGCAAAGTGAGTGTATTCTAGCTTGTGTGTACAAAATAATTGGCATGTACTTAAATTGATTTATAAAGACACGAAGGCCCGTACAGCTGTGATCTGCCATAAGACAACTTCAAGTGAACGGGCTTTGTGGGACCATCTTTAAGGTGTCTTATGGCAAAGTACAGTTTAGTAAATATGGGCCTTAACTTTATTAATATACTGTCCCCATAACGCTAAATTCAATTTTGTTTCTAAACGGCTGCATAAGTGTTAAGTTTAAAATCTACTTCTGACACATCTACAGAGGAGCTTCCCTGATGTTAAGAGGCATTAATAGTTATAGGTATCAAGTATTTAATGAATTCTTACCTCATTAATGTGTTTGTATGTTTTGATCAAGTCAACTGACAGTTTCCTTAAAGGTGCTGTAGCAGGATCACGAAAGGTTTGGGGCATCCGCCGCTGCAGGAGACAAAGTAGGTAATGGAAGAGAAAGTTACATAGTTACACAGTAAAGGAGGTTGAAAAAAAAACAAAAAAAAAGACATGCGTCCATTAAGTGCAACCTCCGCGAAATTTAGACGACAGATACTTTATCCTAGATTTGTACTTACAGGATATTGATCCAGAGGAAGGAAAACAAAACCCCCCAGTGAAATATCATCTAATCATATCTCATAAAGGGGAAAAATGTATTATTTCCCAACTCCAAATATTGGCAATCAGATTAATCCCTGAATTAACATCCTTCCCAGGTTTACATTTTTGGTATATTCCTGTACACCGTTGCTTTTTTTTTTAAAGATACCTATTGTATCTGCCATCACAGTCTCCATGGGTAATGCATTCCACATTGTAATTTCCTTATTGTAAAGAACCCTTTCCTTTGTTGCTGGTGAAATCTCTTTTCCTCCAACCTTAAGGGATGCCCCTGTGTTGTTTGTTCTGCCCTTGGGATAAATAGTTCTTTTGAAAGCTCCTGGTATAGTTCACGCATATATTTGTATATTAGTTAGTTATCACATCACTTCTTAGATGCAAATTTTCAAATGTAAACAAATCTAAAATGTAGCCTCCAAGTGTCAGATAATCCATCCCCTTAATTAATTTGGTGGTCCTCCTCTGCACCGTCTCTGCTTTCATAATGTCTTTTCTATGGAGTGGTGTATTACATAATGTACAACATGCAATCAATAAAAGTAGCTACCCTGCTAAGATATAATGCTTATTACACTGTGAAGAGCACAGCTGGAAATTACATTTAATACATATGAAAATAAATAAATATTCAAGGAAACCTTAAAATAGAGTACAAGACTATAGCAAATTTAGAAATCTTCAATGAAAGCAACAAGTAGCTTTGGGTGAGCCGGTAATCTATCTGAAGCATACCTGTTATGCTACTGTAGTTATTTATAATAAAGCCTTAGGACCAATCTCCTCCACACATACAGTAGTTGGTTACTTATTAAAGTACAGAAGCTTGTGACATGCAACCCCAGCCATTAGTCTGAATGGGTTAAATTAGATGGTAACTGCTACCATAACTTAAATGAAGAAAACGTTTACACCTGAGCATCATTCATTAAGAATGGAACCCTGCATAATACACAGAACTCTGACAATTCTATTTTGCCAAGGGAAATAGACTCTTTCTGGTTTGTGCCAACGTTCCTCAGGGCACAATGAGCCAAGTTGAAATGATGATGACGTGTTCCAAGTGCTGCAAGGGAAATCTCAGAAACATGCCGCGCTTACTCCATTTTATCAGATGACTCTGACGTGAGTTCTACGTTTTTTTTCCCTGCCACAGGGCTTGTAATAACAGTACAAATTACCCCACCAAACACTTAAAACTAATTTGAGCTCATCTCTTAACAGCTATAAAAATCATTGTAGCAGCTGCCATTAATTCCGTACATTATGATGCTTCGTAGACACTTGTAACATGCGTGAGCAGAGGTCCCGATTAGGCTAAAACTGCTGGAACTCGTCCAAATAAGCCTCATGCACATTTGTATAAGAAAGGCTTCCACAACAGGAGTGTACGGACCGCGCACTTGCAACGCTCTACAAAGTCGAGCCCCACAATGTCTTGGGTAGCGCTTTGCCAGGCATTGTTGGGGCACGATCTCAGAGAGGTGAGTGAAGTGTTACTATGCGCAGTCTTTCCTGCACCGGACACACACACACACACACACACAGTATAGAACGAATGGTATACTAATGGAGCTGCCCTTACATTGTCTAGCCCTAGGGGTAAGCAGTGTGACCTTGACTGTGACTGCCTTGGAGGATTATCTGATACAAAGCATGGCCCCAGTAGCAATGTTGCGGCAGACAGCTTCCGGAGCCGTCGCTTCTTGCTTTGTTAGCCGTGGGAGACAACGAGTCATGCCGTGTGTGTGTATGTGTGTATGTGTGTGTGTATGTGTATGTGTATGTATGTGTGTGTATGTGTATGTGGAGAAAGTGTACCTGTTCCGGTTAAGGAGAGGTGTTTCAGCGGGCACCACGAGGCAGGAAAAACGTAGCAAATGCTGGACTGTGCTGTAAAGTGTTCCTTTATTGAAGCATAGTTAAAAAGAGGGGGGGAAAAACATGCCCCTGCACCTCTAACGCGTTTCACCCAGACATGGTACACTTTCTCTGCATTTCCCGTCAGCCATGGAGCACACAGAACCGGCGTTCACACCACATGTGAGTAAACCTGCTGCTTAAAGAGAGCCACCCCAGGCATACAAGTTTATTCAGTTCAGGGAGACTGCAGAGGTCAAGGGGGGGGGGGTTTAAACACTCCCCACTTACAACTCCGCACATCTCTGTTACACCTGGTGCCATCTAGGGGTTCAATGCATATAGCCTCAAGCATGCAATACCACACCAAGTGATCCGGTTTAAAACGCAGTTAAAAACATTTATTTTACAATTATTGTGGGTCATATATGCTCTGTAGCACTGGTTAATTGGGGCTATCTACCCCATATATCTTTGTCCTGTGTGTGTGTGTGTGTGTGTGTGTGTGTGTGTGTGTGTGTGTGTGTGTGTGTGTGTGTGTGTGTGTGTGTGTGTGTGTGTGTGTGTGTGTGTGTGTCTGTCTGTACTTCTTTGCACCTAATGCATAATAATTTTTAAACAATATTAACAAAACGTTAAAGGTCAACAAGTCCCATACCTGGTTAGCCAGAGGTTGCTCAATCTGGTCATTGTAAGATAAGGCAGATACTTGCTGGTCGTTTAGGTTCTGCGGATGTCGGTCACTGTACTGCTGATGTGAATGGGGCATTTGTCCAGCCATCTGAAGGCCAGCAGCATGGAATGAAAATGATGGTGCAAGCCGAACAGATGACGGTTTGCATGCTGAAGTCTCTCCTCCTAGAAAGTTATGAGACATTATCAGCCTCTAGCAGTTAGACATTCAACACAAACATTTTTGGAAAAAAGTAGAAAACAACATTTTAAACAAACAGTACTCTGAATTGGGAAAAGGACATCAACTCTTCTGTATAAATGTTTGTAACCAACTAGGATAAAGTCATATGCTACAAGTTATGCATGATGGAAACATGGATACTTTCAAGCTATTTAACATGTATTTCAGGAAATAATAACCGGTTACCACTATCTCAAAACTTTACATAACAGTAAATGCCTGGAATGCATTGATTAACTAAAAATAACCTAACAAAGGAGGAGCCTCTCAAAATGGATAGTGATGATACTGATTGGACAATGTGAGTTAACCTGCATTCCCAACACATGAACGCAGACAAATAACTTTCCCTTCCCGTTTCTCTGATGCCTTTATCACAAACTGCCACTAAGTGGAGCTATAAGACATACATCCACAGGTGAATAGCTAACAAAATGTATGAGTACCGAAGAAGATGAAAAGAACCACACACACTAATTTACCATATGTATGCAAAGATTTAAACACGCAAAAAAGTGTTAGGAAAACAAGGTCTTGTTTTTTAAATTCTTATTAGAAAGTGTGTGTTCCCCGCACATGCCCCCCCCCCCCAACCCCCCCATCCACCCCTTCCCTCTCAGCATGGCTCCAATAAAAGGAAACAGCTGTCATTTTTTAAGTGGTCTACTGTCAACATATTTAAAAGAAGATCTCTGGAATGCCACAGGGCACACTGCAAATAAGTTACCATTTAAATTTAACCTATCAACACATTTGGTATTTGCACCATTAATACCCTCTCTACTTTCTCTCAAAAATCTTGCAATATGCTCTGCTGGGAAACGGTTAATATTACAGCATGTTGCTCTTGATAACGGAGGCTTATGATAGTTGACAATAAAAAAAATAAAGACAAATTATAACATTTTTATTATGTTAAACAAATTATAATAAAATATATATATACACACACATATATATATATATATATATATATATATATATATATATATAAATATATATATACACATACATACATACATACACACACACATATATATATATACACATACATACATACATACACACACACACACACACACACACACACACACACACACACACACACACACACACACACACACACACACACACACCTTTTAAATTATATATGCCAATAACTTCATGTTTAAGAGCCGTCACTCATACCCCTCTTGAAAATAAATATGCTGCTCTATATACTACAGTAATGAACATTTGTATACTCCCAGCGTCCTAATGAACGAAGATACACCGAGTACTCCCATCACCAATTTGACCCGATTATTCAACTTATATCATACACGTCCCAACTTCTATGAAAGCTCACAGGAATAATAAAAGTCCCCCACCAATGTCGTTTTGGTGTCATTAGGGAGGGTTCCTGCTGGCTGCTCCAGCACCGACAAAGCTCACATGGAACCAAATGAAACTAATTAGTGATGTCAATGGGTTACAACTAAGCAATAGATACTGTTAAAAAGTAAACAAAAACAAACGCAAGGCAACATAATATTCTGCCTGGCTCATTGCAGGTGTCTCTGTAGAGAAAGTTCATGTGAGGTGTTCAAAGACTCGAGAGTAAACTCAGTTGCCACACCAAACATATCTTGTAGCAATGGAGAACAGACCAAACCCGTCTACATTGGTACTATGATAGCACTGGCAGATTTCACAGCTAAACACTAGGATTGGAGCGTACAGGAGCAATGTGGGGGCTACATCGAAAATTCTTAGAAGATTTTTCCTATTTTTTGCTTGTTTACATATCAAATTCTTTTTTTGCTGGAAAAATGTTGATGTATTTTTCTGGGGCCCTTAAATAATGCCCACTATGGCACATTTCCTCACTGCTGTACAAGACCATACAAATCACTGTAGCACTACTGGCTCAGTAAGCCGAGCCCACCCATTATCTCGTAAGTGTAGTTTGTAAATCCTGTGCTATTTGTGGTGTGGTTATGCTTTCAGGCAAATACAAATTTACAGTTTCAATTGGGGCACACAGATTAAAAAAAACATGGAGATATTCCAAATGATATTCCAAATGAGAGATTTGCTTTTACTGCGTGTTTTCTACGGCTTTTGTGTCTGTGTACACAACACTATACACATAATTTCTCAAGCACAAGTTTCTACCCAGCAAAGCTTACAATCTACTTTTTGGTGCCGTGGGCAAAATTGGTTAAAAAGTTTTGCCCTGGGTCACAGGAATTGATATTGGGTTGTGAAGAGGGCTCACCAGTCTCACCGGCAGCAACATTACCACATGACAACTCTATATAAAGTAGTTATTAGAAAATTCAGTTGTCATTTTTTGTACATTGGGCTTACAAATATTTTACATTGAAAGCTTTCAAAGATAAATTTCTTCACAATTGGTACAAAAGATTTAAAAAAAACAAAAAAAAACATGAATTACATTAAATAGAACACGATCAATCAGATCTTAAGAAGCAAATCCTAAAAAATAATGCAGCCATTTTTGTATTGTATCCTTTCTGTGGATCTATTAGATTTAACTTCTGCATACGGGTTAGCAGAACGGGTATTGAAGGGACAATCCCTCATTGGACAAATCCTAGTAGCATTTCTCAATGAGTCTTATCTGGGTAATTTATATATTTCTAACCAATATCCGACACTTAAGTATTTGTAATTTATCTTTTACAGTTACTTGGGAAGGTTTGGAGCTTCTCTGGCTACCCCATTTTGTGTGATGTCACTGTGTAGTCAGCAAGTGCTTGGACAGCCGGAGTCCCCCCTGCAGACGACCTCTAACCTTCTTGGTTCTCTGATAAGGACCAGGGAGAGGGGGAGAGGTAAAAGGAAAGCAAACACTTGATTGACAAAAACTTCCCTAAAGTATTAAATTGTCCGACATCTGTATGTGGAATTCCACCTTTAAGAAGATACCTTAAGTTAAGGAGAGCAGCAATGGAATATCTTCCTGGAAGATGCATATCACCCACTGTAATTGAGGTACAATCACATACCCTTAAGAGAAGAACTCTTTCACATGGCAAAATGATATGTGGTACTTTACACATATTTTAAATTAGGTTATTTTTTTATTAAAAAAAAATGTTTTGCATTTTTACAGAGGATTTCTCAGCAAAGTACAAAATAAATAGCGTCCGTGTTTGGAATGCAGCGCAATAAATGGCAGCAGTTTGGCATCGTTGCTAACATGGTGCCACATTTGTACAACTTAATGCATTACAAATTTGGCATGAATTTTTTTTCTTCAAAAACTGATTTCTGTTTGTGTTGCCTCTAAAAATAAAAACATACGAGAACTGAAAACAGCATTCAGCATGACGCAACTCCTCTACTCCACCACAGAGAATAGAAATCCGAAGGAAAAAAACAAAAACCTAAGCTTTCATATCACCATAGCTACGGACATGCGCCACTAGTGCACTCAGCCGGCTCTATGCACAGAAAGGGAAATCTGAAGGTGAAAGCTCGCCTTTGGAATATCTGTGTGGACCAAGACCAGCAGGGTGGACTCTACCTGTAGGGTACACAAGCCTGGGCTACTTTATGTTATTGCTTTTTCTCCATTGAGAAAACAATGTAAAGTACCAAGTGCAAAAAAATGCCCAAATATACTGTACATATCGTTACATAGTCATTTAGGCTGGGGAAAGGGAAAAAAGGACTTCAGTCCACAGAGTTCAACCTTTGCCCTAGTGTCCAGCATGTTCATCGTCAGGGAATGATTGGACAGTTCTATATTTTAAAGAGGTTCCATCCAGCATTAGGTTACACCAAATGCCAGACGGCTTCAAAACACAGAACATTGCAAGGCTTGCAGGCACTGAGGGAGTTAAGGTAAAAAAAGAAATGTGTGATTGGGTAGCCAAAACCACGTGACTGCAGACTAAAATAATCTACCGGTGTCAACCCCAAAGCCCACCTGTTGTGCCCCATAGCACATGGCTAAGTCCCCCCCCTGAATATTTTTAGAATGCAGTAACACGTTCCAGGGCATGCAATAAACTTCACGGGGGCAAAAAGAAAGCTTTCATGTGCTTGCAATGGTTGTCCCTTCTCCATTTGTGGAGCCTTTTCTGCCAGGAGAGGACAAATACAAACCGTTTCACACAGCGTTCTGCTGACCTGTAAAACAGCCACCCTCCTGCCCACCTCACATATGAAACAAACAAGCACAGCATATGGCATAGTCTAGGGGTGGGAAACTTCAGCCCTCAAGGGCTACCGACAGGTCAGGCTTTCATGATATCCCTGCTTCAGCACAGACGGGCCAGTCTTCGACTGAGAAACGGATTGAGCCACCTGTGCTGAAGCAGGGATATCCTGAAAACCTGACCTGTTGGTGGCCTTTGAGGACTGTAGTTGCCCACCCCTACGGTAGACCAACACACACCAGGCTGGGATGGTTCAATGTAACAAGCAAATAGAAAAACTCCGATTTTTTAATTTTTTTAATTAAAATCACATAAAAGAACAATAAACATTGTTCTGTGGTTTTGGATACATGTATTTAAGATGGCAATTAAATCCCTATTTCTACTTTTGTTCCCAGAATCTGTGCCTGCCTGCAGTGAGTAGGAACTGCTGCAGATCATTAAATACTCATTTATCAAAGTCTCTCACCAGGCAACACAATGCAGAAGAACAGCATACAGAAAAAGCACCAGGCACCCCAGCAACAGCAGCTAATTAGCATAGCCTACCACTAAGACAGCCCCGCGTGATTGGAGGAGCTCGGAGGAGGACTGGCCAATCAAAACGAGCCGATGCAAATTGACTGCTTGAGTTGCCAGGGCAGAGCCGCTTCCCGGCTGCCCAATAGGAAAACAAACAATAAACAAGAAATGAAAATTGAGCATTGTCACATTTTCAAGTCGTCGTTAACACTTAAGATTAATCGAGAAAAGAAGGGAGGGGAAAAAAAAAGGAAATCAGCTGCAACTGAAAGGGATTAGAATCATGCTTCTGCTGTGGCAAGCATGGGAAAGGGCAGGGCAATGCAGCGATGATACAGGGGGATTACAGAGAGAAATCCTGCACTGGGATTTACAAGTGCATCACTTCACTACACTTCGGAGAGTTGTGTTTTAACAAAATGCACCAAGGGAGACCTTTTTAAATAATTCGCAGCATAATACACCAATTTTATTTTTAAGATACTGGGTAAAATAGGTATTAAACAAAGTTAAATCATTCACAACACACACACTATTTAAAGTGCAAAAATAAAACAAAAATCCAACGTTTCGGGGTCAACTCAGGGTCCCTTCATCAGGGTGGGGTGGCGTTCTTTATATTTGCACTTTAAATACTTCTTTACCTTCTGCTTGGCGTGTGGCTGTGCCTCCTTCTCCGCTCTTTGGATTCTAGTGAAGTATTTGTTCTGTATAATGCGTGCACTTGCCCATATCGGCTTTGATTATTATTTCTAAGGTGCGCTTCCTCATTTTGCTTTGGTATCTCTCTATATCTTCATACTCTGTCCACAAGTAAAATTCAAATAAATACCATGGGTGTTACAAGTTTGCTATACTGAGCATAGCTTTGCAATATTGTCCAAGCGCTTCCAGAGCTCAACCAGTTAAGGATGTGAAAGTTCAGTATGCAGCTTCAGAGACTGAGATAGCAGACACAAGCACCAGTCACTTACCATTAGCCTCTGCTATGTAGTGACCAGAAGAAACGCCTAAATGTGTGTGGCAGGGTAACATTTGCTCATATAGGGTCAATATATTCTGTATTTGGAGCCCAGTAAAAGGGGAGACAGATACACACAACGAAGTGTATAAATTCACATTAGGCAAAAAAAAAAAATGGTTTGCTAAATCATTCCCTGTTATTATAGATCCATGGTTGTTAGCTATACTTACAACGTGTTACAGGTCTAGTTCAATTTCTTGGAAAGGTTTTATGACAACTCTTTTGGGCTTAACACAAAAAAATAAATCCTATCTTACCCCCGTTTGAAATACTGTTATGAAAGATTTACACACAGTGACATATTTTAATTGTATAAATACGAGATGGATTATTGGATGAGACTTTTTAATGCGATTTGTCATTTAATGAGATACCCACGGGTAGCATGATTTTTGGAATCGAGTTGTTATCAACATTTTAAACACCCCTCCCAACGGATACAGTGTCTAATAAATATATATTCATGCGTGGACACAACTTGTACTCACAAAACTGTCAAGATTGTGTCCTCGATACATGTGCTTAAGTTGTGCCTTTCCATTCAGTTCTGTAGGGAAGTCCTAGAATTGTGTAGCCTTCCATTATGCTTTAATGGGACAAAGTTGAATCATTACACCAAAGCTCTAGCAAATATTTCACTCTGTAATGGGTACAGTGAAATGTAAACTCAAAAAGTCACACAAATATAGCATTAAACTGGGATATATCTCATTTCAAACACCCTCCTATAAATACAGTTAAAAATCAAGGAGATGTAGTTCTCCTCACTTAGTTAAACACACCCAGGTGATATTTGAGATTCTGCGAGTTTGGTTCTGCTGTTGGACACGGTTTGTTCACACAGCGGACAACCCTAGATTCCCCACTGCTTGCAGCAGAGGAAACCCAGTAGCAGCTGGACGAGGAATGCCCCAGCTAAGATCTGAAGTGAACCAGAAATGTTATACACAAAGTTAGTCTTGTGAAGTGTAAGCATCTATGGAAAGGGATGTGACTGACCTTGCATGTTCTGTTAAAGAAGAGTTATTTAGTGAACCCAAGGAAACAGGATTTTGCTGATCAATTACGGGAGAACGAAATCGATAGGCAGCTTAGGTACTTAGTTTTCAATAAAGTTAATCAAATCGTGCATATATTAAAACAAAAACAATTTTTATTTTTTACAGCTGCTTGTATTGCATAGACTAGAGTAACTCAAATATCAGGTGTAATAACTGTATTTGTTACTTTAATTATTAAAGAGATGCAGAAAACTGATGCTTCGTGTATCCCTTGGGATAACGTGCATTCATCCCTGCAGGATAAGACTAACAATGCTTCTTTACTACTAAAAACGAAGATTCGTAGTCGGACTTATTTTACATTCGATTTAAATGACGCTGTTAAAGCTGCAGACCAAGCAATATCCTACATGTGTGTTTTTTTAATAAATAAGTTCTGTACTATGAGAAAATACTTGTAGCATTAAAAAAAAAAACCTGATTTTTAAAGTATTATAATGTAACAAGCATTTTTTGTTTCTATAGCAACCATTTACAAAGTCACATCCCCTTCCTCTTCTGAAACAGGCTCTGGTGCACCCCTTTTTGAGCCCTGTCCTCTCTCTAGCATTGCACCATTTGTATCTAGTGACTGCCTGGTCACATGATCTTCCCCACAGAACTTTGCATCTTTGGTCCTCTTCTGCTGTTGAACCCCCAAACCAAATCTTCGCCGATCAATCAATCACAGGAGAACGGATCGATCGGCAACTTAGCTAATTACTTATCATAGTGTGGATTGTATTGATGCACATATTAAAGGGGGAGGGAATTTATTTTTAAACGGCAGCTTGGAGTTCTGCTTTAAGGATCAGCAAATAAAATTTTCCTAACATTTGAAAAAAGCATCTAGATCTTTAAAAAAAAAAAAAAAAATTAATAAAAAAAAAAAAATAATTTAAATAAAAAAAAACAAAAAAAACGTGCCAAATTGAAAAGTGATATTTTACAGGAACAAGAGAAGCCTTGTTTTCTGCCTTAAATACCGTATAGACGGAAATAGGGTTGAAGCATGTTATTGAATCTCCACTAAAAATGTAACAAATTAACAAATGCTAAAATTATATGTATAACTAATAACACACAGAAAAGTTAAAGGTAGTGGTCCAAATGTCAATTTTAAGAAACCCAGCATGCCATATTTTGAAACCTAGAATCCCACGTACATTTTACAATGTAAATCAGACTATACAGTAACTAGTTTGCAATTTTGTATATGAATATTTCTATTAGCCCACAATTGATCTTGTTGGTGTTAATTTGGTTTATGCTTAAATAAATTCCAGGCATAACAATAAATATAGAAGTTTAACAACAGAATATGAAACAAGTTAAACCCTAATCCCATGGGAACTTCATTATTCACTTGACTTCAGGCAGCAGGCTGAACTGATCACAATTTTTTTTTTTAATTTGTTATGTATTTACCTAAATTAGGGTGTTCCCTGTAACTGATCCTGTGGTCACCACGATCCTGGAAAGTACCCATTTTCCAATAAGTTAGCAGGTATGAGCACCCAGCAAGAATTGTACTTACTAGACACCAAATGGCTATGGGAGATGACGTTACAACTTTCTATTCACAACCCTGAAGCCCAATTTGTAGTTTGACACACACACACACACACACACACAGGAACAAAGGAGTTACGAGAGTCGGTGGGCCACAGAGCAGCTCCGGTAATGGAGGGGGGTGATTTGAGTGGTCTTTAGCAGCTTCTAAGATAGGTAGTGCACATTTGAGATTGAAGAATTTGTACTTGCGGTTACCTGAATTAGGCTAGTGAGCAAAAATGTGAAAAGCATTATAAACCGTCCAGGAGGCCCACAAAGGATTACTTCTTGACCACAACCCCAAAGTAGAAATGGAATAAGAGTAGCTGGTGCAGCGCAGGAATGGACAGACAGGGCAGACACTTTTGGTACCCTGCAGATAATATCAATCCAAAGCTTTAAAAAGCCAGAAGGCTGCTTTCTTTTTTATAATGTATAGAGGGAATTAAATTCAGTTGACAAATAGAGGTTAAAATGCTGCTTCCACACAGGATAATTTGAAATGTTTAAAGTTATTGTTGTTTAAAAATATGGTAGAAAGCTGCACAGACATTCTCCATGGAGATAATTTCTCTCGCCAATCTCAGCCTCTTGCCTCTGTTACTAGCTTCAGTAATATGACGTGCCTACAGTCAAAGTTCATCTTGCAGAGCTGCAGAAGCCTTAGAACAGTAGGGCAAATTATATTACTGCAAAATAGATATTTGTAAAGTCATTTTTGTATTTATTAATATCTTGTACTATGTTCTAACTACATCATTTATTACCCTGAGATCAACAAAACCAAATGCAAAGGCCTCAGTTTGTTGTTCCAATACTTCTCTTGCAAACAAGGAATTAAGAAACTAGAACTACAACGGAAAAAAAAACTAAAAAAGGAAAGAAGGTCCTTCTAGACTTGTAGCAGATACACCTAGCAACGCTAATTAAACCAACAAGACATACTATACTTGCAATCACATATGTGAGACCGTGAGCTCTGCCCAACAATTGGGCTATATTTAGAAGATCTATTCCCGTTTAAGCTATTTCTGTTTGACTCACTACAGCATTAAAATGCAGAAGCATGAACAGCTACTTATTTTAAAAACTAAAGGCTACTATTTAAAACAGTCATTTAGAAATGGTTTACTTGTACTTAGTCGTTTGTTAAACCCAGCAATTAATATTCAAATATTTTTTTGTTTTTCATAAATGAAGTCAGATTCTAACAGGAGGGATACTCTACAACGAAATAAATAGCTGTTAAAACAAATGCTTCAGAACCTGTGTGTATTACGTGTGTGTATTTGTATAAACACTGTATATAAAACCTGTTAATAAAAAACGGCTATTTTTTTTATATACAAAAAAGATCCAAAACCTCTCACATTTGATAAAGAGCCTTTTCGTGTGAGAAACATCAACTTTTCAGGGTATTGCAAAATCACTAGCAGCAAAATAAGATAATTTGCCAGTCACAATGCAATAAGTTCCATACATGACAGATGTAGCGGGTGGGCGGGAGCTTGCCACAGACACATTCAGATGAGCGTAAAAACGAATAGATTAAGAACGCAAACAAAGCCAAGAATTATTAACCTATTACTGGTGGAGGTATTATTAGCCCATTTCGTTGACGTTGTGTTGCTATAATGCAAGATAATCTAGTATCTAAGAATCTGAAGTAGCAACAAACTGTATGACGGACACCAGTTAACATTCTTGCTAAAGGTATATAAAATATTACACAAAGATTTAAAAAAAAAAAAATTATGAAAACAGATGGAAATTGTCTGAGATCTTTTGTCCCCTGACCACATTTAATTTTGCACTTTGTCACAATCTTACCTGTAGGTCTGTAATAGGATTGAATGTTTATATAATGCATATTAATAATATAATGCATGTCAAGTTTCAGGTAGATGTCTTTACATAAAAGTAGGAAAGGGTCCAGTGTAGAGAAGCTGTACTTGTGTTTTGTTGCAACAAGTGAAAGCTGTTATTACCTGTATGCATCGTCTTCTTTCAAGTCTCATATCCTGGGCATGGAGGGGAGAGTCCAGCAGCAAACCACAACACTGAAAAGAGGGAACTCATATTAGGGGCCTATTTGAACAGCAAGTATAGCCATGATTGAAGATTATTATTTCAAATTCAAAATGTATGGAGGTGTAAGTTAATAATATATTCAAAAAATATTCTGTACACATCAAGGTACATCGTTAACATAAAAGGGCTGAAAATGTACATCCTTACTGCTTAAGGCCGAGTCCATAGACGGACAAGCTGTGCTGAGCCGTGCGGACGCTCCGCGCTGAGCCCCTGCATCCTCAATGAGGATGCCTTGAGAGGGGGCTCACGCGAGCGTCCGCAGGCGTGCTCACGAGTTGGAGGTTTCAGCCGAGCGCCAAGCTGTTTTTCAGCGCGCTGTCGGCTGAAAACCTCCAATCACAGTACAGCAGCGTCAATGTCACGGCGCCGTGATGTCGGCGCCGTGACATTGACGTCAGTGCGTCGCGGGCGATTGGCCCAGCGACGTCACTGCCCCGCCTCCAACCACCTCCCCCCGGCTCCCTTCGCGCACGCTGGCTCGCCTGCAAGTCCGTGCAATCGCGCTGACTGAAGCAGGCGAGCCTCAGCATTAGCGCGCCTCCGCTCTCCCCACACCTCTATGGCCCGGGCCCAAGTAATAAAACACTACTGTAAATTGAGTAAGTCTTGCTGCGGTGACATGTTACATGCGTGCAATGATAGGTGCTAAACAATAGTATGTACTTTCTTTGAACTCTATAATACAAATCATTTTGCTTTGTCAATTTCAATCTACTTGAGTCACCGAGTTCATAGAACCATACGGGTTGCCCAACGGCTGAAACTCTGTATCCAAAGGAGGCAGAACGAAATCATGATATTTTACCATTTATAATCCAGATCACAGCCCAATAGAAGCTTCATATATATTAAAAAACATACTAAACTTTTATTTTTTTTATGGTTCCTGACAAAATTACTAGATAAATATCTTCCGGTTTGTAGCACAGTTTGCGGCAAAACAAACATAACTAATGTATCCAATTATACCAATGCCAATTTAGGAGATTTAGAGCAACAGGTCATAATTGGGAGCCCTCTCTGGAAATGAACATGTATTAAATAGTACAGAGAATTACTTTATTATGAATATTCGAGAAACTTCATGCACTCCCTCCACATAATGTACAGAAACTGCATCCAAACGCCAACAGAGAAAGTAAGGAAGGAGGATGGGCACAACCTATACAGTACAAACTTTGCTGGGGCTGCGGTTTATGACCGTAAGTATATTAAAATATTTTCCTTTAGGGTTCTGATAGAGTATAAAAGATGCATGATTATAGTGTAAACTGATCTTGTTTTGTTAGAAAAAGTTTGCATCATAAACTTGAAATGCAATTATACACTGTTAAAAGCTATTAAAAATACTTCATGAAAGTATATTTCGATATGATTTGTTAAATAATTTGTCCCCATGCATATCTATGAACACAAAATCTTGTAAGCTTATGTACAAAAATCTATCATTGCTGTACAATCTGTAAACGGGCAAAACTTGTACACACTCATCTAAATGGCAAAATCAAACAAGAAATATACTCGTTTTTGTATTTTTTGGTAATAAAAGCTCTGCTTTAAACTATAGAGATTAGCAGGGTAGATATGGGGAAGGGGAACAGCATTAAAAAAAAAAAAAAAGTGTTAAGCCATAGTCAGAAAATTATATATAAAAAAAATACTGTCCGCATTATTAAGGTATAAACAATATATACATATGAGTAAACTGCCTTTTGTGGCAACAGATCAGTTCAAATAGAACGTAATCTCTTAGCAAGATCAATATCGACGCAACAGTAATTACTTCAGTCTACCTTGATGAGTTAGCAGGCTTAAAATGTTTCAGCCAAATATATAGTTAAATATGTATTCAATAATTAGTTCGTCACACCAGCGTGCGCGTTGGGTTCTTTTTGTTTTCCAAATTCCTTTAAATATAATATATTTAATATGGTGTCTGTTTGTTCCTTGGATTTACGGAGGTTAGGGTCTAAACTTGAAGTCATTCAGCATATCTGAACCAGAGGAGCAAGCATTTGTGGGGGGTTAACAGTTTTCTGCATCCACTTTGATAAACCGAAAAATTGTAAGTGAATATTTCCTACAAATAGTTTCTTGAAGAGAGGGGGGGAAAAAAACACCACCAATGAAGTATTTTATTTGAGTGACATTAAAAACACAATTACTCATATCCGGTAATTTGTAGTTAACACTTACAGTGCCATAATGATGTACCTCAGGGGTGGGCAACTCCAGTCCTCAAGGGTCAGGTATTAGGGATATCCCTGGTGGCTCAGTCATTCTGACTGAGCCACCTGTGCTAAAGCAGCGATATCCCCAATGTGGCCCTTGAGGACTGGAGTTGGACACACCTGATGTACCTGGTACGGGATGGGCCCCCGTCATGCCAGAGGCCTTTACAGAGTGATCAGGCCGACCGCTCTGACCGGAGTCCCCAACATCCGGGGCCTGGGGGCAATCAGATGATCTGGAAGTACCGATGGTCTGGTGGCACATCTGGTGCCACTGGACCTCCAGCATTGTAATGGTTAAACCTACCACCATTTTAGACAAAATAGATTACTTTGAAAAAATACTCATTCTCATTCTGATCATAATTACACAAATCACTGTCACATCATCCAGCAGTTTACTATTTCAGAGAAATAGAGATAGAAAATAATTTGAGGAGCTTCCTGAAAGTGCTCACCATTGGGAATGTAGAAATGCATAGTAACATTGTTCAAATCATTGTCACAATGTAACTGCACCATTCTTCTCTCATTAGGGAGTATCCCAGATTTAGCCCCCAATGAAAGCAAGATGTATTGCATGTCCCATGGAATTTGTTAAAGTCCTCTGTGGGCCTAATACTTTTGAGTCTACATTTAAAAGGCTATACAAAGATATCTTGAGGCGCATGCGCGGCACAAATGAAGATGGCTGCTTGATTACGGAGTTCCATACCTCCGGGAACCCTGCAGCCTCCATTAGTCTTCAATTTTTAAATAAAAACGCTCTGGTGAGTGTCGGAAAACACCAGAGCGTGAGGGGGAAAAAAACAAAACTGCCGTCCCAGAAGGTGACCAAGTATTTTAAGCTGGGTGAGCAATCCCTGCCAAACTCAGAAAATGGCGCAACGCAGCATGCATCCATGGATCAGGATTCAGCTTTTGAGACGGAGGACCTTACTTACCCACTCAACAGGGGGCAGGATGCTGCAGGCTATTAAGCAGACGTTCCTGCAGGAGATGCAACAATCATTTACTGAAGTACGTCAAGACATAAGAAGCCTGGTAGATAGACTGGACTCAACTGAAAGAAGGATGGAGGGGGCAGTACAGTACCATCACGCTGCTGAGGCAGAGATACTGAGCCTGCAGCACAAGGAAGCAACACTATAAGAGGGGCAGGAGGACTCTAAGAACAGGTCTAGGCACAGTAATAGTCGGATGCGGCATATACCAGAATCCATTAAACCATACCAGTTAGAAAATTACACCAAAGCCCTGATGCAAACACTGCTCCCTAACACCCCTGTGGAACAACTACTGATTTACCACATTCATAGAGCTCTTGCCCCGCTGAAGATGGATGACCACAGAAACAGAGACACCATTATGAGGCAGCACAATCCCCACACAGTGAACTTGCTCCTAGAGATATCTAGAAATGTTCCACATATCGCCCATGAGAAACACCAGCTGCAGTTCTTTAGAGATTCATCTCCAACTACTTTAGCAAAGACGTTTCCTCAGACCCAAATCCTGCAGGACAAGAGGCTCAAAAACCGATGGGGTTTCCCCTTTAGACTGATTATAAATGCAGGGGGGTCTCAAGTTATGATCTGAACCGCGACGGAAGACGTTTCTGAAAAGCACAAATCTGCCGCTACCTCAGATGGCGGAAGACCAGCTGGACTCGCCTAAACTCCAAAGACCTCCGCGACAAGAATGGCTGAAGGTAGGGAGAGGTCCTAATCGTGCTTGTGGACCCCTGAGGACAACTACCGCTGAGGGGGGACAAGTGGGAGTGAATGGGGCGGCTACAGTCTTACCGAGCCTTGCACTAAGACTCTTCCTAGGCCTGGGCTCAGGTATTCAGCCATTGTAGCCACTCCCACTCCCCACCTTGGCTCCTGCACAACGAAAGCAACAATTTTTATAAATGTTGATACTATTCTCTCATTTTCCCAGATGGCAATATTTATATTTGTTTTGCTGACCTCCACTATTTTTCAGGTTTGCAATTTTTCTTATGTTCCAAAATTACAAGTTTTATTGTCACATGCAGGACAAATTATTATCTACATTTATAGTATTATTAAGATGTATCCTGGTTCATTAAGTTTCGATAAGATAGTATTCTAGCTCGCTAGATATTAAGATTTTACCCTCATGGCTCGAGATTCAGGTGTTCACCTTAGGAGACCGACGCTAAGTACACAGAAGATTCAACTTATGTCTTAAAACAGAGTTTCCCACTTGATTTCTTACAAGTTTTGTGCAGAAGACATTCCTTTGGTTTTAAACTGCCTTGGGTGCTAGTAACCTATTGGATGTTATGCCATTCTCCCTCCGTCTTTCTTGGTAACCAGCACCATGCTTCCCTCACATTTAGTCTTTGTACTTTTTTATTTTTGCTTTCATCAGACACTCGTGTACTGAGACTGCAGATCACAAACCAGTAGTTCTTATGTAACTGATGCTCATGGTAACACAGATTCTCGTAATAAACGGTCAATCAATACACAAGCTTTTTTGCTGTTCACTAGATTAAAATGACAGTCAAAATAAGAACAATATACGTAAAAGGACTAAACTCGCTACAAAAAAGAGGCGTAGACTTTTTGAAGATATAAAAAAAATGGACTGTTGGCAGATTACGTCCTATTTCTCACTTAATTATACCTCTGATCTTCTCATTACTGTATGGGAAGCCCATAAAGGCGTAATTCGGGGTGGGGGGGGGGGGGGGCTCATAAGTATAGCTACCCATAATAAAAAGAGAGAAAAACAAATGGAAACAATAAATAAGGCCATACTTAAGTTGGAAAAGCAACATAAAAACTATCCCACAAAGTAGGCGTGAGAGAAGCTTACTGACCTCCGGTGGGAACGTAATATTCTGATCCAAGACAAAATAGAAAAACAAATGCGTTGGACTAAAACAGAAATATTGCGCCAAAACCACTCCCCCCTAGCAAACCAATTAAACAAACTTCAATATTGAACAGATTAGATTAGAAAACAAGTTTTTTCTTAAATATCCAATATGGTTTATATTAACCATTTCCATGTCTTTTGAAACAAAATTATGTATGAATTAGACAAACAATGAGTAATTAAGATGTGAACCCCTAGTTTTATCAGCTAAATTCAAGGGGATCATTAAAATCTGGTGTTTAAATAATTAGGCAGATCTTTAGGCGTGAGAGTTTGGGAGGCCCCACCCTATATAATTATCAGAAACTTTGTGAGTTTGGTCTACACCATACAGGTGTGTGGAAACAGGTCATGCCACGATCAAAATAAATCTCTGAGAACCTCAGAAAAGCAATTATTGATGCTCTTCAGTCAAGAAAGAGTTACAAAACTTTTTCTAAGGATTTGGGGCTCTACCAATCCACGGTCAGACAAATAGAGAACGTTCAAGAACACAGTCACTATACCCAGGAGTGGTTGTCCTACCAAAATCTCTCCAAGAACAAACCAGCAAATCTTCAAGGAAGTTACAAAGAACCCCAGAGTAACATCCAAGGATCTGCAGGCCACTCTCGCCTTGGCTAATGTGAGTGGTCATGACTGAACTATCAGAAAGAATGAACAAGAATGGTGCTCATGGAAGGATAGCCAGGAGGAAACCACTGCTCTCTAAAAAGAACATTGCTGATGTCTTTCGTTCGCCAATGAGCACATAGATGATCCACAAGACCCCTGGAACAATGTTCTCTGGACAGACAAGTCAAAGGTAAAACTTTCTGGCCTCAATGAGAAACGTTATGTTTGGTAAAAAACAAAACTGAGTTCGAACAGAAGAACCTCATTCCAACCGTCAAGCATGGTGGTTAGAGTGTGATGGTTTGGAGCTGCTTTGCTGCCTCAGGACCTAGACGGCTTGCCATCGACAAAAATGAATTCTGCGTTCGATCAGAAAACTACGGGAGAATGTCAGGTCATCCGTCTGAGCTGAAGCGAAAGTGGGTCATGTAGCAAGACAATTGATCGTAAACATAAAAGCAGATCTACAAAAGAATGGTTGCAGAAGAAGAAATTCCGTGTTTTAAATGGTCTAGTCAAAGTCTGGACCCAAACCCCATTGAAATGTTGTGCTGGACCTGAAGTGAGCTGTCCATGCAAGGAAGCCCTTAAATGTCAGAGTTGAAGCAGTTATGTAAAAGGAATAGGTAAAATCTCCTCAAAACCGATGTGAGAGACTGACCAGCAGTTATAGGAAACGCTAAGCTGAAGTTGTTGCTGCTCAAGGGGTACTGAATCTAAAGGTTCACATACTTTTATACAAAAGAAAAAGTAATGTTTAATAATTCGGGAATACATTTTTATTTATTAAAGTACTTATTTTTTGTGTCATTTGTTTGATCAGGTTATCTTTACCTATTACTGTATTAGGACTTGGAATAAGAACTCACGTATTTATAAAATGTTTTACCAGGAAGGAATACATTGAGAGTTAGCTCTCGTTTTCAATTATGTCCTGGGCATAGAGTTATGATGACAATTAATACATGGTTACAAATACATAGAAATAAAAGCCAGGAGTGCCCAGTGCTACATCCAATTGACAAAACATATAAAGTAATAAGTATAAAGTTTAAAAACTTCAATAATAATAAAATTTACTTGGTTATTTAGTTAAACCTTGTAAAAACTATATATATATATATATATATATATATATATATATATATATATATATATATATATATATATCCATGTAGTGGTATCAGTACCGTGTTAGCCGAGCTTCAATAATAAAAAAATAAATAGATGATTTCGTTAGCCACAGAACGGTATCATCTATTTATTTTTTGATTATATATATATATACAGCTAAACCCCGTTATAACGCGGGTCTCGGGGTCCACCCCAAGACCACCGCGTTACTAACGGGGTCGCAAAAAAAAATGGCCGCCGCTTTAGCGCATATTCATCCCGCGGGACAGGAGATGGGAGCGGGCATGTCCCTCCGCTCCCCGCTTCCCCCTGTCACCGCGGGACAGCCCGCGGGGCAGGAGATGGGAGCGGGGATGTCCCTCCTGTCCCCGCTTCCCCCTGTCACCGCGGGACAGGCCGCGGGGCAGGAGATGGGAGCGGGGATGTCCCTCCTGTCCCCGCTTCCCCCTGTCACCGCGGGACAGGCCGCGGGGCAGGAGATGGGAGCGGGGATGTCCTTCCTGTCCCCGCGGGACAGGCCGCGGGGCAGGAGATGGGAGCGGGGATGTCCCTCAGGTCGCCGCTTACCTCTGATCCCTCCACGTGCCCGGTGCTCCCGCTGCCTGCATGGAGGTGGTAGCGGGGGGTTTCTTCTCCCCACCGCTGTCCCCGGTGCTCCCGCTGCCTGCGCGGGAGGAGGGGGGGGAGCGGGTGGTGGTGCTGGTCGCAGTCTTTCCTCTGCTCCGACCCCACCCCCCGTCTGTGTAGAGTGAGAGAGTGTGTGTGTGTATGTATATATGGGAGAGAAAGTGTGTGTGTGTATATGGGTGTGTGTATGTGGGTGTGAGTGTGTGTAAGTGTCTGTGAGTGTGTGTAAGTGTCTGAGTGTGTGTGTAAGTGTGTGAGTGTGTGTGAGTGTGCGTGAGTGTGCGTAAGTGTGTGTGGGTGTGGGTGTGGGTGTGGGTGAGTGTGAGTAAGTGTGTGTAAGTGTGCGTGAGTGTGTGTGTAAGTGTGTGTGAGTGTCTGTGAGTGTGTCTGTGAGTGTGTGTGAGTGTGTGTGAGTGTGTGTGAGTGTGTGTGAGTGTGTGTGAGTGTGAGTGTGTGTAAGTGTGTGTGAGTGTCTAAGTGTGTCTAAGTGTGTGTAAGTGTGTGTGAGTGTGTGTGAGTGTCTGTGAGTGTGTGTGAGTGTCTGAGTGTTTGTGTAAGTAAGTGTAAGAGCCGGAGCGGGAGGTGAGCGGGAGGTGGGAGGTTTGACAGGGAGGGGGGGCGTGGCTTGAGCGGAGGGACCCGCTACTCTCCCCCCCTCCCTCCACGGACTGCAGGAGGGAGCTGCTACTCTCCCCCCCCCCTCCCTCCACGGGCTGCAGGAGGGACCCGCTACTCTCCCCCCCCTCCCCGGACTGCAGGAGGGAGCTGCTACTCTCCCCCCCCCCCCTCCCCGGACTGCAGGAGGGAGCTGCTACTCTCCCCCCACTCCCTCCACTGGCTGCAGGAGGGACCCGCTACTCTCCCCCCCCCCCTCCCTCCACGGACTCGGGCTGGAGCACTCATACATACACACATACACACATACATACACACACACACACACACACACAGGCACTCACGCACTCATACACACACACATGCAGGCACTCACGCACTCACACACACACAGACAGGCACTCGCACTCACAGACCGCTAACCCCCCCCCCCCGCCGCAGTACAGGGCCCGCCGTAGCCGCAGCGCAGGGCCCCGCCACCCCCCCCACCCCCCCACAGCACAATGACTTCCCACCCCCTTAACTTTGTCAAACAAAAGTCACAAGACGTTGTACAGGCAAAATACATCTGTTAAAGTGCAGTTGTCTGTTTATTTCTATATAATAATTGTGTGCAGTGTGCAGTGTGTGTGCAGTGTGTGTGCAGTGTGTCAGTGTGTGCAGTGTGAGCAATGAGCAGTGTGTGTGCAGTGTGTCAGTGTGTGCAGTGTGAGCAATGAGCAGTGTGTGTGCAGTGTGCAGTGTGTGTGCAGTGTGTGCAGTGTGAGCAATGAAGAGTGTGTGTGCAGTGTACAATGTGTGTGCAGTATGTCAGTGTGTGCAGTGTGAGCAATGAGCAGTGTGTGTGCAGTGTGCAATGTGTGTGCAGTGTGTCAGTGTGCAGTGTGCAGTGTGAGCAATGAGCAGTGTGTGTGCAGTGTGCAGTGTGAGCGCAGTGTGAGCAATGAGCAGTGTGTGTGCAGTGAGTGTGTGCAGTGTGCAAAAAAAAAAAAAATTTTTTAAAACGGGAGCCATGGGAAAACCGCGTTATAACGAGGCGCGTTATAACAGGGTTTAGCTGTATATATATATATATATATATATATATATATATATACCACTGTCATTAAGGTTATGGTGGGTAAAAAAAGTGACAAAAACCCTCCACAGTAAAGCATAAAGCCACTGTAAATATTACTGTATGTTCATTTGCATGTCTTAGACAGGTCTGCAACCTGACAGGGTTGCAGACCTGTCTAAGACATGCAAATGAACATACAGTAATATTTACAGTGGCTATATATATATATATATATATATATATATATATATATATATATATATATATATATAGCCACTGTAATAAAAAATAAATGTGGTGGGTGTTGGTAGTTAGAGCGTGCTGGGAAGGTGTGTGTTAATTACAAATACATAGGTTTGCATGCACAGTTAAATTTAATATAGATTATAGGTGTATGTAACAGTTACAGGCCAGATTAAAACGTGAGAGCTTAATTTTGAAGGAATTTAGACTCTCACAGCCACCACCAGTCTCCGGTAGGTTGTTCCAGTTTTGGGGTGCACGGTAAGAGGAGGAGCGGCCGGATACTTTGCTGAACCTTGGGACCATGAACAGTCTTTTGGAGTCAGATCTCAGATGATAAGTGCTGCTTGTGGTAGGGGTGAGGAGCGGCAAACAAAACGGCATATTGAATTGTAGAGGGTATCAAGTTTGCTACGGTGGGTTTCGGGTGCCGTGCCATATACTATGTCCCATAGTCGATAATTGGCATTAGCATCTGCTGTGCGATATGCTTTCTGACCAACAGACTTAGGGAGGATTTGTTCCTATAACAGTACACCATATGCCCAAGTATTTAAAACTAGTAACAGGGGCTAGAATGGAATTAGCGTTGGTTCTGATCTTTAGCTCATTCATTGGAAGCTTTACAAATTTAGCCTTGGTCCCAAATAACATTGTTACAGTCTTGTCAGTGTTTAAAAACAGTTTGTTTTAGGAAATCCAATTTTCAAGCCTCAAAAAGTCAGATTGAAGTACCTGTTCAAGGTCGGAGAGGCAAGGGTTGTGTGCTTATAAGATTGTGTAATCCACATACATGTGTATTGAAGCTTCCTTACATGCTGTAGTAAGATCATTAATGAACACTGAGAAGAGTAGGGGCCCCAGAACAGAGCCTTGCGGGACACCACAGGTGATATCCAAGGGGTTGGAGTTAGAGCCCGAGATAGACACATGTTGGGATCTACCCGATCGGTAGGAATGAAACCAGTTTAAAGCATGCCTCCCTATTCCAGAGCACTGGAGTTTGTTTAGCAAGATTACATGAACAACAATATGAAAAGCCTTTGCACAATGTAGGAATATCGTACCAGTAAGTTGTCCCAGTTCCACTCCACACTGGATTTAAATTGCAAACTTTTAGGAGGGTAGTTACTGTGGAGTGTTTGGGACAAAAGCCAGATTGGAATTGGCTAGGGAAATTTGTCTTGGTCTAGTAACCGCTTAATTGGGAGTGAACACATTTTCCAATGACTTTGGATAGTATTGGGAGAAGGGAGATTGGCCTGTAGTGGAAAATGGTAGTGGCTATGGAAAAGCTTTCGGCATATCTCACAGACTCCATGCATAAATTGGATCAGACCTGGGCTCCCTGTTTGGCAAGGTACAGCACGGTTTGAAAAGTCTCAGTCCTTTGTATATTTATTCTAATAAGAACAACATTGTTGAAAATTGTGAACGTCAAGTGTGTTATCGTAGATACCCAACCCCCTCCCCTATCCCCCCCAGCCCCAATACGCCTGTGCTGATGATTCATAAGTACCTATTTACAGGTTTATTTTTTTATTTTATTTTTGTTTCCTCCCCCCTTTTTTATTTCTATACCCCACCATTCTGAAAAAATAATAATAAAAATAGATTTAAAAAAAAATAATAATAATTATATCTTGAATTATAAAAAATACAGACATTAAAACTTTAGGGTGCCCCAAGACAAAGCCACTACGTCATGGGGTCTGGGCCTCATGACATTGTGGCAAAGTCATGCTTACAGGGGGCTTGTTTTCCAGGGGAGATCACGCCGTGCGCTCCTGTGGAATTATCTGTAATGAAGAGAAATGGAAGAGGACGACAACTTCAGTCTCCCGGTTAAGGAACGCCACAAATCACATCGGTCACATGATTGCCGTTTGCCGGAGGGGACATGGCACTCTGGGGCCACAGCCCCTCTTGCACCCAAGGAGTTAAAAACTGGTACACCGTGTTACAAAGTTGCAATAAATATACCATTATGTTATGTATGTCATCGTAAAAAAACATGTTTTAAACTGTAAATATGAATGTAGCTTAATAAATGGACACTAAAGTTAAAACAAATGAAAAGGGGAAATAATTAACCATACAGTTTTATAACCATTGATGGTAAGAATTTACATTTATTTTTATCGAAATAGATGATCAGATAGTTGCCTGAAAACTGAAGTTTCAATAAGTTAATAGTTTGGCACTTCCCAATATTTAAAAAAAATCACTGTTGGTGTGGAATTGGGGAAAAAAGGAAGGATTTCATTAAATCGAAGTCAAAATGCTAACAAAATGACACTAATGTACAGTGAGTTGCAGAAGTATTCACCCCCCTTCCAATATTATCACATTTTGTATCATTACAAATAATTTAAGAACAATTTTTCAAACAAACGTTTTTCATTCTAAGCTATAAAGCTGTAGTGGTTAAACTAAAGAGAGAAACGTATAGGAAGTGTTCCCACAAGGGGAAGGCTGAGGGCGGTGCACTGCATGCCAAATGAAGAAAAAGCTGCGTTCCAAATGGAAGAGAAGATTGCTATGTAAAAGTTCTTTTATTGGACAAGTTGCAACATATAAACTAAGAGGAATCTTGAGAAGAACCTCTGACGCGTTTCGTGCATCCGTGCACTGTGTCAAAGAGTGGTTACACTAAAACACTGTTATAGGAGAAGGAGGTTAAATGTCAGCAAAGGAAATTACTGCGGAGTCTTTTAGGATCGGTCTCTACTAGCTTTACACAGTAGGATGGTGACATTTTGGCCCATTCTTCACAGGAAAATCGATCCAGTTCTGATAAATTTGTTGGGGATCTGCGATGGACTACAATCTTCAAGTCTCACCATAATGTTTGATTCGATTACAGTCAGGACTTTGACTGGTTCACTCAACAATATTAATGCTCTTCTTGTTCAACCACTCCAGAATGGCTTTGGCTTTGTGCTGTGGGTAATTGTCCTGATGAAATGTGAATTTCCTACCCAGTTTCAGAGTCTTGGTTCAATGAAATGGGTATTGAAGAATTACATGTGACCAGCGTTTGATATGCAACGCATGTGGCAACAGAGGCGATTGTCCTCTCTGGAGCGGCGCAGGTGCTGTGCTCTTAGCCGATTCTGTTCAGCAATCTGTGGAGAGGAACCTTGCTAAGGAGAGATGCAGTGTACATTTTCTTTGTCTGGAGACCCGGATGACTGCAGTTGTTTAAAGAGCTTACCAGCATTTGCTACGAGGGATTCTGCCATAACGCATTCACTTTGAATTTGGCAACAAACTACTGCAGCCACTGATCCCGGACAAGGGATCTTACTCCACCACAGAGTTTCATCTGCAGGAATAGTATGAAGACTAAAAAACATCTCTTGCTGCTAGAACAGCTGATCTCTGCTCAGGCGTTGTGAATTGATCACCAACACAAGGTGTGCGCAAACTGGGGGGGAGGGGGGCGCTTACAGAGGCCGCCGCGCTCTCTCCAAAAGCATTTAAATGTCGGGGGAGGCATGAGGCCTCTGCAACTCTCTTACCTGCTTTTCGTTGACGGGCCACCATGACAACGCGGCGTCAAATGACGTAATGTCATATGACGCCGCCAATGACAGAGAGCTGGTTTGGAAGGGAGGGGGGGGCGCGAGCAGGGGGAGAGCGCAGACAGCGGGCGCACAGAGAAAAATTGGTGCGCCTCTGACCTATGCTATTTCATATCATATATATCATGGATATAACAGGCATGCATGACCAACATTCATTCATTTATTCCACCCACCTCCGTGGTAGTGTCAGAGACTCAGTGCACTTGAGCATTTGCTCCATCTTTGATTCTATTGTACACTATTTGAATCTTATCCTATACATAAATTATTAGGTTTGTGGTAACAAGCAGATATACAAGGTTACACTGTTCTGTTCATTATTTTATTTTTTTACTCGTTTCAGTATATTTGCAATCAGCAACATGTTTGCATTTTAAATATTAGATTCCGGGCGATTGTTTTGCTTTCTTCCTTATTCCTCAATGATTCGCCTGTACTTCGCACCATCCATTCTCCCCTCTATCCTGACATACTTTCCAGTCCCTGCTGAAGAGAAGTATCCCCATAACATGTTGCTGCCACCACCACCATGCTTGACAGTTGTGATGGTATTGACTGGGTGATGTGCAGTGTTGTGCTTTGCTTTTCTGAGCACAAAACCTTTCTCCACGTCTGCACTATCAATGCGCTTTTTCGCAAACTCCATTCTTGATTTAAGAGGTCTTTTTGAGTAATGGCTTCTTTCTTGCCACCCGTTCATATAGGCGAGCTTTGTGTAGGGACCGGCTTATTGTTGATGTGTGAACACCAACTCCCATCTCAGACACAGAACTTGGCAGATTTCTCAAGGTCATTGTTGGCATGAGAGTGACATCCCGAATCAGTTTCCTGCTTGCCCAGCTGCTTAGTTTGGGAGGGCGACCTGCTCTGGGTAGTATCTTCCACTTCTTTATGATGGACTTCCCTGTGCTGAGAGGGATAATCAGCACCGTCGTCGACATTTTCTTGTACGCTTTTCCTACTCTGTGCCTCGCTACCACTTTATCCCTGGCTTGTTTCGAAAGCTCCTTGGTCTTCGAGGTTGCGTTGTTGGATCACTATGTCAGTTGCAGCTTGAAAGTCTTTATATACCTGAGAGAAATTATCTACAAGTTAAACCACTTTGATTACACACAGGCTGAAACCCTTTCACTAATTTTGTGACTTTTCAAAACTATACATTTGCAACTGAACCGATTTGAAGTAACAAAGGGGTTGAATACTTCTGCAACTGAGATGAATCTGTTTTTCTCTGTAAATCTTACTACTCTATATTCTCTATGCATTTTCTAACTTTAGCGCTTTGGAGTAGTTTTTGTAGATTCAACAGTTTAATGTGAAAGTGTTGTGAAGAACACACAAGTGCTTAGAAAATGTGAAATATTTGCAGTGGGGCAAATAATTATGCAAACCACTGTATATCACTATGATATATCTTCTAACCTCATATGCAGTGAATAAAAATTGTATTTTCTTTAATATTAACAGACTAGCTTTACCAGCAGGTGTTATGCAAGTAGTAGAAGTATCCTGTCACTTTTGTTCAAATTGCATGCAACTGTAACCCCAGTGCTGGATGGCCCTGTAGGTGCAAGGACATTATAACAGTTATGGGGACAAAAAAGGTAGTTTAGAGTAGTTAAGCTGTTGCCACACTAAAGGGTATCTGCTGCCAAATCCATGTTTTATTTACTGCATGCTTATGTGGATAAATAATGTAAACAAAACAGCATGACTGCATTTGTGACCAAAAGAAAACCAACTACTGTATTTAAAGGGGGACGTGTTACCTAGTGCCAACAGCCACAGAATATAGAAGAATATAGTAGAGTGATGTATACATAGAGGGAAAAGGGAGACCAAAAAGCGCACCAGCACAAACGGAGCAGGAAGAAACCAGAACAAAAAAATTATTAAAAGGGCACTTTAATGTGGCAAAAGACCCATCCAATGCATTTCGAACGTCGCAG